>NC_133620.1:192253267-192363267 GCF_048593235.1 Sminthopsis crassicaudata
AGTAGCCACTGGTTTGGAAAAGACTGCTTTATGTCCCAATCCCAAAGAAAGCTAAAATTACCCAACTATTGTGCTCATTTCACATGCCAACAAAGTTATGTTTAAGATAGGCTTCGTATATGAACCGAGAATTACCAGAAGAACAGGCAGTTTTATGAAGAGGCACAGAGGAATTAGAGACCAAATTGACAACATTCACTGGATTGTGGAGAAAGCAAAGAAATTACAGAACAACATCTACTTCTGCTTTATTGACTCCATTAAAGTCTTTGATTGTATGGACCTTAACAAAATGGAGCAAGTGCTCAAAGAAATGGCAATACAAGATCATCTTAGTTGTCTCCTGAGGAAGCTGTATGTGGGCCCAGAAGCAATAGTTAGAACCGAACACAGAGCAATTGATTGATTGGTGTTAGACTGGAAATGAAGTATAAGATGGAAAAGCCAGGCTGGACAAATCAAAAACTGGAATTAAGGTTTTGGGAAGGAATATCAAAATTATAGATGTGCGGATAGTACCATTCTGATGGCAGCAAGTGAAGAGAAACTAAGAAGCTTTTAGATAAGGAAAGTGCAAAGCTGGAATAAAGTTTAACAACAAAAACAACAAAAATCAAAGATCTTGGCAACTAATATTATTACTTCTTTGCAAATAGAGAAAAAAGAAATGCAAGCAGTGTCAGAGTTTATATTCTTGGAATCAAAGATAATTGTAGACATTAACCGTAGCCATGAAATTAAGATAGTTGCTCCTTGGAAAGAAAACGATGGCAAATCTGGCCAGCATACTAAAAACAGAGACATCACCCTTGCTGAAAAAGATCCATATAGTTAAAGTTATGGTTTTTCCATTAGCAAGGTTTGGCTCTCAAGATTTCCTTACAGTTCAATTGTGGTGTTGGAGGCTTTTGAGAGTCCCTTGGGCAGCAAGGAGATCAAATCAGTCAATACTTTAAAAAATTAGCTCAGGCTATTCAATGAAAGATCAAAATTGAAGCAGAAGCTTAAATACTTTGGCCATATATTGAGAAGACAGGACTTAACAGAAAAGACCTTAGAGAAGATTGAAAGCAAAAGGAAAAAGGGTTGGCAAAGGATGAGATGAATAGATAGTGTCAAGGAAGCATTGAACATGAGCTTGGAGAGACTCCAGGAGATAGATGAGGATAGAAAGGCCTGACATGCTATGGGCCATGGGATTATGACATCTCTGAATGACTGAACAATAATATACTAAGCATCTTGCTAAGATTAAAAAAAGAAGAAAAAAATCAAAGATAGCTCCTGCCCTCAAAGAGCTTATATTCTTTTTAAAAATTGGCAAATTTCTATTTATATTCTTAGTTTTTAAACAATCTATATTTCCTTTATTCTTTTTCCCCTTCCATAAAGCCATCCCTTATAATAAAGAAGTTTTGAAACAAATAAAAATATTCTGCCAAACTTGCCAACATAACAAAAAAGTCTGATGTTATAGTCTATACCCAAGCACATTAGTTTCTGCAAAGGAATGGGGGAAGGTATTTTATAATACTTCTCCAGTAGGGCCAAAAATTTGTTACAATTTCACTGAATTTGGTTTTGATTATTTTGTCATGTTTTTTTTTTTCTTTCAGTCACACTATTATAGTTATTGTGCATATTGTTTTTCTCATATTTAATATTTTTTGTGATATCCCATTACATTCATTTAACATAATTTGTTTAACCATTTTCCACTTGAAGGATATTTTCTTGTTTCTAGTTGTTTTTTTGGGGGGGAGAGGCAAGGCAGTCGGGGTTAAGAGACTTGCCCAGGATCATACAGCTAGGAAATGTTAAGTATCTTAAGTATTCAGGTCCTCCTGACTTCAGGGCCACTGTTCTAACCACCGCTATATCTAGCTACCCCTTCCAGTTATTTTCTTGATAAATTAACAAGCATTTGTTAAATGCCTTCTGGGTTTCAGGCAGCTCAAAGAATTCATAGTATAGTTGGGGGTGACAGAGCAAATATGTAAACTACTATTAATAAGCAATATATTTATGGGAAAAGTTGAAAATAATCACAAAGGGATGGCATTGTCATTAAGGGAGATCAGGAAGGGCTTTTCCGGAAGGTGGAATTTTAGCTGATTCTTGAAGGGAGCCAGGGAGATTTAGATGAGGAAGAGAGAATTCCTAGTAAGAGGCATTGCCAGTGAAAATATCCTGAGTTAAAAAATGAAATGGCTTACGTGAGGAAGAGCAAGAAGGGCAGTGTCCCTGGATTGTATGGAGGGGAGTAAGGGTTACGATCTCTGGAAAGGAAGAAGGGGGTCAAGTTATGAATGGCTTTAAAATCCAAGCATTATATTTCATCTTAGGTGTAATAGGAAAACAATGGGGTTGACAGAATAGGGGAGTGAAATGGTCCAGTCCCACATTTTACTTGACAGCTAAGAAAAGGATGAATTGGCATGGGGAGAGACATGAGGCTGAGAGACTAACCAGAGACTAATGCTATAGTTCAAGAAATAGAGGGTAAAGACCTGTACTAAATGATGATAACATCATAGAAGAGAGAAGAACACTTACAAAAGAGATATTACAAAAGTAGAATTGATATGACTTGTTAATTAAGTATCATATTGGTAGGATGAAAAAGAGAGTAAAAAATCCAGGAAGACACCTAGATTTCATGTCTCGGTGACTAATAGGATGGTGGTACCCTTCACAGAATTTGGAAAGTTAGGAAGAGGGTAGGAAACTTAGGATAAGGGAGAGATAATGACTTTAGTTTTGGGCCTGCTGAGTTTAAGATGTCTATGAAAAAACCAGTTCAAAATATCTAGTTGGAGATGTGAGACTACAGGTCAGGAAAGAGATTAGAGCTGAACATAGATATTTGAATCATCTAATATGATGATAATTAAATCCAAAGGAGCTGATGAGATCACAGATAAAAGAGCAGAGAGGGAGGAAAGAAGAAGGTTCAGGACAAAGGCTGGGGGAACACCCACGCTTACTAGACATGACTTGGATGAAGATCCAGCAAAGAAAAGGGAAAGGGTGGAAAGGAGGGCAAAGAGGGAAAAAGTCAGATAGACAGGAAGAGAACCAAGAGAAAACCTAGAGAAAAGAAAAAATCAAAGAGAAAAAAATGATTGACAAATGGCTGCAGACATCAAGGAGGATGAGGATTGGAAAAAAAAACATTAGATTTAGCATTTAAGAGATTATTGATAACTTTGGAGAAAGCACTTTACTATCACAAAATAAATATGTTGGTGTATATGAGACCTTTTTCATCACTGATCTTCTTGGAAATATTCCCAGCAATGAAATCTCATAGTCAAAAGGTATTTAATTTTTTATAATAAGTATATATATTCTGTTAAGTGGAGACAATACATATGACCACTGGTGACCAGAAGGGGTATTTGAGTTTGGAAAGTTACTGTGCTGTCAAGAAGAGCCACTGGGGAGTAGATTGAGGCACCATTTTCAGGAATAATGGCTGTACTAATTTTTACCTTCTAATAAAATAAGGAATAGAATGTATAGAGGTAGGAAGAAGAAAGGGAACAAGTAGCTAGAGAAAAAATGGCCAAGAAGTAGACTAAAGCATTGAATCAGTCTAAAATAGGTCAGCAAAGCACTTACCAACTACACCAGAAAGACTGCAGAGTGGGAATTCTTGAAATGACAAAGTTGAGTCTTGAGGGTATGGTTTCTGGTCCTGGAAGCAAGGCAACTGATCAAGAGATGGAGCTGGCCTTAGAGCCATGACAATCTGGATTCAGGTCCTGCCTGGGTTACCTACTGGTTATGTGACTATTTAAGACTAATTTTCAGAGGCAGCTATTTGGCACAATGGGTAGCGCATCAGTCCTGAAGTCAGGAGGATCTTAATTCAGATATGGCTTCATACTCTTGACATATATTAGCCACGTGACCTTGGACAAGTCCCTTAACCCCAATTGTTGAGAGAGACCGAGAGACAGAGACAGAGAGACAGAGACAGAAAGACAGAGAGACTAATTTTCAGAGAAAGTAGTAGCTTGCTTTAATAAAGGAATTTTTCTCACTGAGGAATTCTCTTTATCATTTGAATCACAGGTCCATTCCCTGTATTTTCTCAGTTATCTTTGAGAATAATTTTATCTTCATTTGCTTATTTTCTTAAGGAAAAATTTAAAGTCCTAAACATCACATCTCCTAGAAACATGATGGATAAGAAGGGAGAAGCCATCTTGCACAAAATCCACGAAAATGGTATATGATTTTTAAGGCCTAAAACCAAAATTTTCTTCCTACTCAGGTCAGAGATAATGCGATAAAAGACTCTCATGGAATTGACTGTTTCTGGTAAACTGAACAGTGCCTACAGTGAGTGTATTGTTATTGTGGCAGAAAATGAAATGATTACCTCATGAATCTGGAGAGGAGATTCTCCTTCCCCAGAAAGCAAGAGGGAAGGGGTGGGGGTTCCCTGGAGGAAACATTTAAAATGGAGAGATTCCTTTGTTTCAGACATTCAGTGTGTGAGAAAGGCTGGCCCTGGCTTATTGGCTCAGTGGGTACTTCCATTTTGGAAAGAGAAGAAAAAGAAAAACTAACAAAAGAAGAAAGAGCAGCTTCAGCTTACCCGCAGTGCATGGGTCCAAATGGATTTTTATTATGGATATTAGATTAACAGGCAGAAACTGAGCCCTGAGGTCATACTGAACACCCAGAAGAAAAACCTGAAAGAACTCCATTTGGCATGTGAAAAGCGCAAGCATGTGAGGGCAAAAGCTTCTATTTCCTGGCATCCTTATTAGCCCACCCAAGCCCAGCCCTGAGCAAAACTTTTTGATTTTGAGATTCATCCTTGCCCACTTCCTATTCTCTCTTTTTCAGACCTAGAGATCTCCCACCTCTCTGATCCAATACTTTTTAAGTTTTCTTGAGATTCTAAAGCCCTATCCCAGAACCCTTAGAGAGTAGAAATTCTTAAACTGAGGCCCATAAACTTAAAAAAAAATTTGTAATTTCAACATAATTTGTTTCCTTTCTTATCCTTTGTACTTTTTAATGCATTAAAAAAAATTCTGAGAAGAGGCCTATAGGTTTCAGGAGTGCCAAAAGGATCCATGGCGCAAAAAAATTGAGAATATTATATCAGAGCCTTTTGTTCCTCAGCATTAAACTGTTCTGTATTGAAATGATTGAAAAGCCTGAAAGATAGAGTTTCTGAGTAATTAAAAATTAATTTATTAATTAGGTTAGCTGAAGGCCGCTGAACCTCAAGATCAAGTCACATTCTCAGCAGGAGCTGAAGATTTTCAGCCTACTTCCTTATTTGAAAGCCCATCCCTTCATTAATTATCACCAATCAGGGTTGATTTTCACCTGCTAGGGGTACCCCCTTCCAAAGATATTCAAACATTCCTTGATCGCCATAGGTTTGTCTTTGGTTATTGACATATCCATTGGCTATCAATTTATTGATTATCAGCAATCTGGACAGGGAAATCCATCTCTACCTAGAACATTCTGGTCATCTTTCTCCTTCATAAACCAGGTCACCTTAAACCCCTTAAGTGCAAGGAGGAGTGCAAGGACCTTAGGTCAGGTGACCTAAACAGACAACATTGGTGACCATTGGTCAATGATGGTTACTTCCTCTTAGACTATCCAATGAAAAGACTTGGGCCGTTTGCTATTTAACCAGCTTTACTGCTTCCAGCTTGTCAGATTTAGTGTATGTTGGGATCTGAGATGCTTTCCAGTGTGCCTGGGCCTCTCCCTGCAGGTTCTGAATAAATGCTTTCTCTTTGTACCTGAAGATGTCTCTGATTAGTTAATTTGGGTACAGGGCACTAGCACTAGGTCCCACACACTGTAAAGACTATTTTAACTAGTTTTGTTGAAGTATGGGATTATGATTTATGTTTAAATAAATTCAGTTTGAAGAAAGCACGTATTTAAGAATCTGTCTTTTCTTTCACTTTATGACCTGAGAGAGACATACAAGATTGCAATATGTAAAAAAAAAAAAAAAAATGATCTCCCACACGGATGATACTTTGTCTATAAATGGGATGGAGAGGACTCTGGGCCTTCTCAGAAAACTGACCCTGCCACAGATTGGAGCTACAGTGCCAGGAAACCCCCTTTGCTTGCACCAACATGCTTTGTAATCTATAGTCTTCCTGTTCTAGTGCTCTGAGAGTGGAGTGGATCCCCGTGATAGATGTGGGCCCCGATAGGAAGTCAGGGACAGCTGGGACCCAAAATGGGGCAAAAAGAGTTTTAGGATATTAAAAACTGCCTTGCTGCCTGTGCTTTCCTTTACTTCATTAGATCCTGCCCCTTTTCTGCAGAAATTGGATAAACCGCTTTCTGCTCTGAGTCTGAGAAATGTCTGTTTGAATTATTTGGGGTTAGTGGTCACTGAACCACACATCTATAAAAAGCCTTATTAAAGTCTTAATCTGCATTCAGATTTGTTTGGTCTGAGATTTTAATCTATACTTAAGCATAATGATAAAACCTAGGGCTTCTTTTTTCTTATTTTTACAAATTCTGCATTAGGATGGAAGGAGGAAGGAAGGAAGGAAGGAAGGAAGGAAGGAAGGAAGGAAGGAAGGAAGGAAGGAAGGAAGGAAGGAAGGAAGGAAGGAAGGAAGGAAGGAAGGAAGGAAGGAAGGAAGGAAGGAAGGAAGGAAGGAAGGAAGGAAGGAAGGAAGGAAGGAAGGAAGGAAGGAAGGAAGGAAGGAAGAGAAAAAAAGATATGTGCATAAGTATAGATCTAGTAGAGAAGGAATCCTTGGTCAATACATTTGAGTATAATGGATCTTTTTTTGGAAAAAGAGACAACTGGCAGAATTTAGCTATTTTTAGCTTTGAAATGTATGTGTGGGGGGGTGAGAGAAAGAGATAGAGAGATAGAGACAAAGACACACAGAAAGACACACAGAAACAGAGACAGAGGGAAAAGGAAGAAACTTGCCCAGAGTTCAGTCCAAATCCTGTACAAGTCCTTACAAGGTTTACATGGTTAGATTGTCTAATAACAAGTAAACACAATTCTATGAGGAATTGTTTGAAGATGTTGAAATGTTTTCTGGATGAGATTCTCAAAAGAATTATAGCTGCTTGGAATGCGCTCCAGCTTATCAGGCCTATTAGGCAACAGTGACACATTCATAACTATATGAGTTATATTATGGCAATTTATGCTCCTGTCTTATCTCCTCTACTGACTTATAAATTACTTGAGGGAGGGTACCATTTATTCTTCTTTGTATCTCCTTGAGCATTTCACAAGAGCCAGGATTAGGGTTAGGCCAGGCTAGGCTATTACACTCAGAAATGAACAAAATATTTTTTAAAAAAATACACAAAAAGGACCTTTTATAAATGTACTGAAGTTCAAAGTCTAAAAATTTAAGTCTCTAGTGGGAAAGCATTTATCTTGTGATGTCATGTCCTATTTGTTAAAGAGAATATTCAAAGCTCTAAATGTTCAAGTGTTGCTAAGGAAGAACAATCAATACCTTTCCCTAGTTCTGCTTTGCATAGTATTTATTGATCTAGAGCAGGAGCTATTAACTTTTTTTGTGTTTCATAGATCTCTTTTGCAGTCTGTTGAAGCCCAAGGACCTTTTCTCAGAATATGTTGCTTTTAAAAAATTCATATTTGAAAGAAATGCTAAATTTCAGTTAGAGGTTAGTAAAAATAAAGATGTAATTTTTTTCCCACACCAAGTGAAATCTACCCCCTTCCCTGGGAAAACTCTAGCTTAAGAACTCTTATTCTAGAGGGGGAAAAGAACCTTAGACATTTTCTAGTTCAATTTTTTCATTTTACAGATAAGGAAACTAAGACTCGGGGACCTAGGTGACTGACCAAGTTCCCACATTAGGATCATGGATTTAGAAGCTAAAAGGTAATTCAAAAACCATCTAGTTCATTCCTTTTGTTAATCAAGAAACAGAAACTTAAGGAAATTAAATTACTTTTCTGGAGGACACACAGGCTATAAATATCAGAGACTGGATTTGAACCCCAGAGTTCTGACACTATTTGATGAGGTCCTGTGTAGCTAGGGGAGTTTGGCAGAGAAAGTCTAAAGTAGTGATGAGATTACTCCCTGAGGCAAGCAGGGAAGGGCACTGATGGGGATTGGTCAACTAAACTCTCTTTTGGACTTAGCTTACCAGTCAATAACATATTCCCACCTCATCAAACATTTCCTTTCTCCCAGTAAATTGTGAGTTCCACTAGGGAACTTGTATTTTCCATTATTAATTGCTAATTATATCCTCTTCCAAATCTATTTCATATTTACAAATCCTGGTATCTATTTTACCTCTTCATTTTGTCAGTAACCTCTTCTCACAAATAAATGTACCTTTTAGGAAAGAGAAAGATATTATGAGTTCTTCACGAGTTAATTGCTACCAAACCCCATCATTTCATGCTGATCCCCAACATTTGATGCCAATTCTGAACCTCAATCTTAGTGTACCACACCAATGAGTGCTTATTAAGATGAATCACTGAAAAATCAGAACAAAGAATCTCTTTGGGTTCATTTTGTTTTTATTTGTTTGCTTTCAGTTTTCAAAATCCATAAAATAAAATGTCAAATGTATGATTCCTTTTTTAAAAGTATGTCTAGTCTTATTCTACAATTCTCTTTTTAATGAAATTAAATGCAACAGTATATTAGCATTGCCAAGAAAATCAGAATCTTAGCAATAGATGCCAATTGATTTCTGGCAGAAAGAACCTCAGTATGTGCACAGTACTTTTTCCCTTGGAGAGTTTTTCCCTGCCCAAAGATGATGGATGGAGCTCGACTTTGATTGACAAGCTAGACCCTCTATTTTAGTGTCTTGTACAGAAGGGTAACTAAGGAACATTTGAAGCAGAACAAGGACAACAGGACCTAGAAGTCTTTCGAATTTGTGGAAGCTGGAGTCAGAGGGAGCACCATGACATCATGAAACCTGGGTGTGAGCAAATCATGCATGAAGCATGTTAGGATGGATGATATGTCCCTGAACCCCGATCCATCTCCTTATATCATTTTCTTCCTCCTTTATGGCTCTGTTAGAAATGATAACCCAAATTGTTGGAGTAAGTGGAGATGGACTTTATACAAGCAGGAAGCAGATGCCATATCTGAGGGCACAGATGCAGTTTACAGAAGCCAGAACCAGCAGTTATATTCCATAATCTCATCCTGCTTCCTCATCCCCTTCCTCATCTCTCCCCCCACCATCCACAGGACCTCATCAAATAGTGTCAGAACTCTGGGGTTCAAAATCCAGTCTCTGACATTTATAGCCTGTGTATCCTCCAGAAAAATAATTTAATTTCCTTAAGTTTCTGTTTCTTGATTAACAAAAGGAATGAATTAGATGGTTTTTGAATTATCTTCTAGGTCAGTCACTTAGATCCCCTGGGTCTTAGTTTCCTTAACTATAAAATGAAAGAATTAAACTAGAAGATGTCTAAGGTTCTTTTTCCCCTCTAGAACAAGAGTTCTTAAGTTAGAGTTTTCATAGGATAAGGGGTAGATTCTACTTGATGTGGAAAAAAAATTACATCTTTATTTTTACTAACCTCTATTTCCATTGGAGAAGACCCTTCCAAAATCGAATATTTCATGACACTCCTACTATATACACTCCATGACATATTTCTATCTTTCCCCCATTCCTTGCTACATCATCATATGTTCAAAAATGGTAGATGCCTCCTCCTTAAGGGAGGAGAAGTTAATATATATAAGGTTTATTAAACATGCTCAATTAAAAATTTTGCTTCCCCAGGATCCTTTGAATTCAACCAGCACCTGTGTTTACTTCTGTTGATGTAAGATAGGATAGTCTTCAATTCTCTTCAGCCAGGATGTTCTGACCCTAAAACTTATATCCTTCTTTTCTACCATATCAACAGAGAAGGAGCTGTGAAACTCAAACTTTTCAAGTATTGAAATAATCTTACAATTTTACTTCTCATAACTCTCATTTTTCTAACTGAGGGTAGGGAGGAGTGATGTTAGGAGAGACTTCAGAAGATGGGATCCTGGGCAAGTCACTTAACCCTGTTTACCTCAGAAATGATTGAAAGATCTGAACAACAAAGTATCAGAAATGATTGAAAAGATTGAACAACAGCATAAGATTCTTAAAAGTTTGTTTATTAATCTGTTTTCCTTGACTCAAGTCAGTGATTGTGGTAAGTGGAACTAACTTTTTCATTGCTTATCTATGTGTCATTGCTACAGTGGGATGAAGGCCATTGGGGTGTACCTGGAAAGAGAAAGAGATGAATTTAAAACAGATGTAATTTTCTTCCCAGTGTTTTGATGGCTGGGGGCTTGGAGCTAAAAATAAAAGAGAATTACTGATTTGTTTATATTACTTCTTATCTAAGAAAGAGAAACTTATACTTGGATTTTTCTAAACAATGAGTCTACGATAGCTTGGGAAGGGTGGAAGGGTATTGAGGTAGAAACTGTGACTAGTTTGTCAGGAAAGATTTTTACTATTTTCTTTCCCTTCTGCCAGGATGTTATTCAAGAGAAAAACTCCACTGGGAGGGGAGGATCCAAAAGAATGGTTAGAAAGGCCATCCAGCCATAGAGGGCTGTGCTTATAAGGGCCGAGTATGGGGGGGTGGGCAGGGAAGAAGCAAATAAGAAGGAATGAGGACCCCTGCTCATAGAGCACCACACCATTGATACACAATAATAGGTGAAAAGACCAGTGGACTCTTCTGTGTTTGTTTTTTTGCAAACAAAAGTTTTGGCTGCTTCACAAGGAGTTAAAAGACTAAACCTTTCTGGTTGCCATTTCCAGGCCAGAGTGAGCAGAACCCAAATTTCAGGTCAGCAAAGTGAGGGAAATGTGACAGTAATATTAGCTGGCTTCTTTTCTTTGAGTAAACCTGTTTCCATGGAAATAGCAGCCCTTCAAGTGGAGAGTGAGAACTATTATTTTCAGGGCCTGGCTCACCTGTGGAGAAGCTTTCCCCTCCCTTCCCTCTCCCTGCCTTAAATCACTCCTGTAATTTCTACCAGCAAGCTCTGAAAAACCTGAAACCATTTTAGGAGTAGAAAGGAAGGGATGAATTTAACTGACACCATTTTGCCTCAATTTAGTCTCTTTTGACGAGGTAATAATCACAAAGTGATGAAGGTGGCAAGGGAGACCTGATCAGTCCTGAGATACTGATTAACCTGCTGTCTTCCATCCTAATCATTAGATCCTTGGAGAGATTGTTCCACAGAAAGACTAGACTCATAAAATGTTAAAAATCTGTTGACCCTTTAGATTTTCATCCCAGAGAGTTCAAAGTGGAGTCTCCATAACTTCTGTGCATCCTACCTTGCCCAAATTGGATTGGCCTTTACAACTCAGAATCAGATCAAACTATGGCCCACCATGTTATATTTCCCTGTGCCCTCCACATTGAATCTCTGAATGACTTCTTTGATCACACAAATACTCTTATATTTTAATTCATGCACATACTCTGGCAGACTGTTAGACAGGGACACATTATGTATTGAATAATAAATAATGCATGCAAGAGAAGAATACATCCCATACTTATTTGCAAATGAAAGAACAGTAGAATGATATTTTAGATGAAAATGTCGAAGAAGAAAGGGAAGATAAAGAAGGGTTCTAATCATTAATTTTAAAAATAGATTTTTAATATTTTGGCTGTCCTTTTTTTTAGTCAACAAATATTTATTAAGCACCTACTATCTTCTAGACATAGTGCTGGGGATACAAAAAAGGGGGGACCCATCCCTGTTCTCAAGGAGCTAATAGTCTAATAGATTGTGTATTTTTAAATCATTGTTTCTTAAAACTGAACACCCTTATCACAAACCTATTTTTAAACAAAGAGGTAAAGCTAAAAAAATACAAGCCAATTTGTTATGTTTGATAGATTATGCCTCATTCCACACCCGTAATCTATCATCAACAGTTTTCTGGAATCAAGATTGTGTGTGTGTGTGTGTGTGTGTGTGTGTGTGTGTGCATACAGTGTGGGTCACTAGTCAGAAGGACTTTGTGTGGCTTTGAACAGACCAAACTTGCTAACTTCCCATATAGATAAATGCTATTTTCCCCTGGTGGCTTGCCAAAAATTTCTCTGAAAAACATGCAGTCACTAGCTTGCAAGACAGAGATTCTTCTCCATCTTCTCTTATAACTAGATGGCAAATATAACACAAGGAATCCTTGCCTCCTTTGCTTTTGAAAGAATGACCCTTAAAACCAATTTGAATTCAGGTGGTAATTAATTTTCAAATCCCAAAACAGAGGTGGGTATTGCCAAAGAATAATTTAACAATTATTTTTCTAAAATATAACATTCAGGTCACTTCCAAAAGACATGATGAAGAGAGCCATTTACATCCATAAAGAAGACTGTCGTGACTGAATGTGAATCACAACATAGTATTTTCACTTTTTTGCTGTTGTTTGCTTGCATTTTGTTTTCTTTATCATTTTTTTCTCTTTTTTGATATGATTATAATTTGGTTTATACCATTCCCCAAGAGTTTGGACTTCCAATACAAACACTCAGGTTGACACAAAAATATAGTATAGTTTTTATTTAGTCTGACAGAAAACAAAGAACTGAAAACAATAATAATTTTTGTTTCTAGTAAATTATGCTTCTCCCAAGAACCCATAGATTCATTTAACTTATAGTAAGATAATAATAATAATAATAACTAGAATTTATATCATATGCCAGGCACTTTACAAATATTATCTCAATCGATTCTAGTATTAAGGATCTTCACCATTCCCATCTATAGAGTCTATCATCTCTTGCCTCTGAAAGTCCTTCCTTCCCTTAGTGTGATTCAGAGAACCAGGAAAGAGATAAGTCCTGGTTATTCTTCCATGTTGTGGAGCCCTCACTTCTGTTTCTTCTTCTTTTTGCAAATGATGTACCTCCTCAGACTTTCTCCAGGTCTAAGTAACCTTTCTCTCTATCCCCTCTCTCTAAAGCTGTGTTTCTCTTCATCCATCTGACAATGGTGCTTTCTCTTTTGGAGGACTACACAAATACAAAGTGAGTTCTAAGGCTGTGGTGTCACATTAAAATAGAGACTACCTACTAAGTCATATAGAAAGATCTTTGGGCTGTACATTGAGTTAGAAAACCACAAATTAACATTATCCATGTCCTACTATATTTTTATTTATTATATATTTTGTCCTATCTATTTATTATATAATAAATTAATACAGTACATGACACATAATAGGCACTTAATAAATTTATTAAATCCCTACAATGACTGCAGGGATGGACAGGCCTCTTTCCAAAAACCCAAATTTGTCCTTATCTGACCCTGCCCTCTCTCTTCATTTCTTTGTCAGTCCTTTCTTCTCTTTTTAAAATTCATTTTATTTTTAATTTATGGAATAAAGTATTTCTGTAACAATATAATAAAAAACTGTGCAAGATCACCTGCCTTGATTTCCCCTTCAGAGCCATCTGGGTCCAGTGGAATATTGTGTGGTAAGAGCTAACTTGCTACTTAGGAAGTCAAGGCAATAAGGTATAGTTGAGAGATGTCTAAAAATGACTTCTTGTGTAATCTTGATAACTCACACTTTTTTTTATCTATAAATGAGGGGGTTGAACTAAATAGCCTGTACCTTCTACCTCTAAATCAATGATGATCCTATATAACTCATACATAGAGAATTGCCTGTGGCATTTAGATGTTATGTGTCAGGAACATAGGTGTTCCTGACTACAAGACTGCCTTTCACCTATTCAGTAAAATAACAGCTCTTATTGGGCAAATTGCTACCTGTAAACCTAAGGTAAGTAAGTCATTTATCTTCTCTGAACCTCAGTTTCTTCATCTCCAGAATGGGAGTGATAATACTTGTATTATCACTGTCTTGTAGAGTCATAAAAAATGAATTTTGTAAACTTTAAAAAGTCTATATAATTGTGATTTATCTTGTCTTCTCTATTTCTCATTTCCTCACCTATAAAATGAGAATGATAATATCTAAATAGCCTACTTCACAGGGTTTGTGTGGACCAAACTCTAGGGTACCAGATGATAAATGTAAAAGTGACTTTATAAGTTGTCAAGTACTATTTAATGACAAAAATAAACTACTAATATGCACAGATGTGCCCCAATTTAAACAATATTTTATCTGGAAGTCTAAATTTATATGTAAAAAAGATAAATTAGGAGAAAGAAAAAGGGTGATTATTAATCATCTTATTAAAGGATTTTTCATGTATACATAAAGGAGTCAACCATAAGTTCCTTTAAAATAAGGAGCTACACTAAAAGATATGCAGAAAGGGTGGACCAGATGGTCCCTCTTTTTGAACACGTATGGCTCTGCTTTAATATTTATTTCATAGGTCAATTTACAAAAAGTTGATATGCAGGAGATCTGTGTATCAGTGTGCAACTCCCTTTTCCCACTTGCAACTGTGTCCCCTGGATGACTACAGCATACATACAAAGACTACATAATCACCAGAGAGACAGAAGACAAATCTTGGTAGGGATGTTCTTCTTACCTGGTTGCCCCTGAGCAACTAGATCCTTTCTATTTATGAGGAAATCGTGCAAACTGCTGGAACAATATGAGCCATGAAGTCCTGATTATTATCCTGCTTTGGCCATCATGATGGTCTAGCTGTGGCAGAGAAAAAAGATCAAACAGATGAGGGTTTCTTGTTTGTTTTTATTAGTTAAGTGACTTAAAGAGGCAGTTAAACTCAGACCTTGCTATGTTCTGAAATTATGTCATTCTGAGGTCTTTGGATCCTTGTCACTTAATCTTCCTAGATGAGGTCCTGCTGGACCTTCCTGAGGCTGAAATGTGCCCTTCCTCAAGTAGCATTCCAGTAAATTTCCAGTGTTATTTTATGTCCACAGTTTACATTATCCTCATTCTACTGTATTCTTTTGGAAAATTAATACTAATTATTTGATATTTCCCAATATGAGAGAACAAACAGGAAAAAAAAATTGGCACATTTTCAGACCTAATCTGAGCCTGGTAGGTTAATCTCACTTAACTGGATAGCAATGAGAAGAAACCTTAATCTTCTACTTCTTTTTAATCTTTTTAGTTTTTCAATCTGAACCCATAATTTTAGTAGTGTGAGAAACACCTAGGGAGGAAATTTCCTTTACCAATGCAGCTCAATCAATAAGCAATAAGCAAGCATTGTGCTAAGCACATAACAAAAATGAATGTCCTCAAAAAACTTAAAGTCTATCAGGGTAGATGGCTTATATAATTTATAAAATAAGGAAGGCAAAGTAAGGGGAATCAGGAAAGGTTTGAATGAAATTAGTGATTCTAGGAGGTGGACATTAGGAGGAAATTCCTTTTCAGGAAGGGATACAAAAGACATAGAAAAGGGAAATGGAAATTTCCAACTTTTCTGCAACCTATTTTCTTAGAGTATTCTCAGAGGTAAGAGATAGGTATCTGGAAAATTAAGGGACTTGACCTGCATCTCACAATTGATATATTTGAGTATATACAATTTATATACAACTCCATATTTATAGGATTTGATACTAATAATTGAAGCTTAATGTCACCTGGCACTTATCCTTATAATAAACCAGAAAGATGAAAATGAACTGAGTTTGTATTTAAGGCCCATTTCTGTTGCTTATTAGTGAATGATACTGGGCTTTAAAAGAAGAAAACTAGACAAGATGATGCAAATTTCTTCCCAGCCCTGAACAATCAATCTTCAAACAAGGAAAAATATTATCTAAATGACTTCCTGGAGAGAGAAGAAAACATTTCTTGGCCAGCTGCTCTCTCCTACTCTAACAGAGGTTTTCCCCTGCCTGGATTAAATAGAAATAAACATTAGTGGGTTTCCACCATCATGATGTAGTCTAAGGAGATAGCCTGCAGAAAGGGAGAAAAATACAAACAAACCAAAAAAAAAAAAACAAAACAGAAAAAAAACTCTAAAACCTCCCCCCCACATCAACAGAACACCTGAGGGCCCCAGACTCTGCGTGTGTGTGTGTGTGTGTGTGTGTAACACACAAATGAGATTAAAATTGTAAACTGCTTAGTATAGTGCCTGTCCCTTAAGTCCTATTTAAATTTCAGCTTTTATCATCATAGTTATTATTTTAGAGAGGGCTAAACCAACCAGAAAACAAAGGCTTAGTCTTTGGGGATCTTTGTGGAACTGATTTCTTCTCTCAGAGGTTTCTTTGGTATCACAATGCTTTCAGAAGCATTTATTGCCTGTTTCCAGTGACACTGATCTGAGGTTCTCTGACCTTGAATACCATGACCCACACTTGATGCAAACCTTGTGCTGTTGTATTATGGAAGCCTATAAGACCTTTTGCTCCTCAAACTTCATATAGATGAGCTTGTCTAAGCCTGGTTTCTGCTTAGCTTAGACTACTACCTGCACCTGGGCTAAAATGATTTTTCTTTTCTTCTAGTGCCCTGAGCTATAGGTTGTCCTTGCTCAGTAAGGCTTTATTGTTCTCCTCCTAACTTTGGGTGTTTCTCAGTGACCAAATGATCTTAACCTTCTTTTTCTTTCTCCATTTGGTCTCCCTTGGTAACTTTATCAGCTCCCATGGGTTTAACTATTATTTTTTGTGCAGATAATTCCTAGATTTATATATATCTTGCTCTTATTTCCCCTGAACCTCAGGCTTGCTGGCTAAACATTTCAAGCTGAAGAAATCTTAAACTCAACATGTCTAAAATTGAGCTTATCTTTCCTCCCAAAATCCTTCTTTTTGTCCAAACTCCCCTATTTCTTTCCAAAGCCATCTTGATCCTTTCACTCGTTCAAATTCATAATTTTGGCATTGTCCTGGACACCTCACTCCTATATAGCCAATCAGCAGCACAATTTTGCCATTTCTATTCCACAGCATCTTTAGAATCTGACCCCTTCTTTCACAACCACTACCTTAGTTAAACCTTTCCATTATTGCAACAGCCATCTGCAATTAGTCTCTTAGCTTCAAATCTCTTCCAGGCTCCAGATCATCCCACACAAAGCTGCCAAATTCACTTTTTTTCATCACAGATCTGACTTCACGAATCCCTTACTCAACCAGATCTGGTGGTTTCCTATTTGTGCTAAGATAAAAATCCTCAACTTTTAAACCCCTATACAACCTGGTTCCTACTCATCTTTCTAGTCTGCTTGGTTATTAATCTTCCTCCCACACTCTAGGATCCAATCATACTGACCTTCTCTCCATTCCTCCCACAAATCACTCTATCTCTCATTTTCATGCCTTTGAAATAATCAGCACCATGTCTGAACTGCATTCCCTTTTTACATAGAGATCTAAAAAATTCTCCTCTTCTTCTTTTACAATGTAGCTTCTACATGAAGCCTTTATTGATCCCTCCCCAACTGCTAGTGAAACAGGGAAGAAAGCAGTTAACAATACCTTTTCAAATTGTTTCTTGGGTTTTTCTTTTTCCTTCTCTATCCTTCCTGGCCATATTCCTTTACCCTCCCCTCCAGACTTTTGAGGAACTATAAGTTTTAGACAAATATAGCTTGAAAAAGATACTGCAAAGTAGCAATAATTCTTCCTGTCCTTCCCCCCTACCATAGAAAAAGGTTATCAGCATAGTTGAGTGTGATAATGTAATTCATTTTACAGTTAAAAGAACATTTTCCTCACTATAACTGCATGGGGGAGAAAAGCATGGTATAGGGCCAAGAGTATTATATCTGGAGAGTACCTGGGTTCAAATTCCTGCACTATGACTTTGGACAAATTACCTAATCTTTCTGATCCTAAGCTTTCTCATTTGTAAAAGGAGGTGTTTGGCCTAGATGATTTCTAAGGTCTCATCCAATTCTAAATCTATGATCCTAAAGCAAGTACTGTTATCCCATTTTACAGAGAGGAAAAGTAAGGTTTAGGGGGAAAAAAAAAAGGACTTGCTCAGTGTCATAGATCAAAAGTAGCAGGATCAGGACTTAATCCTATTTCTTCCAATTGCAAATCTAGGACCCTTTTATAAAATTGAACTCCCATATAATGAGAGCTGGGTTTAAACCAGGTCTCCTGACTCCAAAGCCAGGGTTTTTTTCTAATATTCCACACTATATAATACATCCCTTTATTTTATTGAGGTAATAATTTCCTTATGAAATTATTCTGTCCCCTGTTGTATGGCTGGATAAAAATATGAAAATTATGAAAAAAATACAAAATATGTGAAAATTAAAATGAGGCTTACATCTCCCCTTATTGCGGTCTTCCTTTGCATTCTCCCTTTCTATCATTCATTAAATGAGAGGACTCAGTGGGAGGAAATTGGGCCCTATCACAGCAGCAATACTTGGTGCACCTTAATATCTCATAAACTGAAAGAGATCCCATTTCCAGCTTTCATCTGAATCCAGAGAGAGTTGCAGTCGGCATAGCTAAGGAATTTTCTTTCTAATGACCTGTTCTCTATAAACAGACTTACAGAGTTGTGTTCTTTCCATTTAGACCACCTCTTCATTGCGAGAGTGGAAAAGGTGCCATTTTAGAAGAGAACAAAGGTCTTTTTAACTCTAAATGGGCAACAGAGCACCATGTACTTTTATTTGGATGAGCTATAATGTTCCACCAATTGCACCTGCTGGCTCACTTCCCGGTGCAATTTCCTGCTGAATAACAAATTAATTTTTCTCCATTGGTGATATAGGATTCCAACATTCCCTGCCTCCATTTAGCTTCAACTGATAAATAAGTACTGAGTGTTGGGCTTGGAGTTTGGAAGTCTGTGTTCAGAGCCCTGCCTCAGACACTTACTGTGTAACCATGGGCCAGAACTATTCTAGAACCTTAGTTTTCTTACCTGAAAGCTAGGGATTTAGTATTTGGCCCATTTGCTTCAGGGTAGTTATGAGAAATGTATGCTCTATAAACCTTAAATTGCTAGGGAATTGAGAATTGTTGCTGTTATTTTAAGAAGGACAAAGATATCCTGATGTGGTATATATTGTTCCAGAGATGTCAGAGATGCAGAAATATAGGATGGCCATCTTGATTTCAAGGAGTTTACAATCTAGTTAGGGAGAACAAACTAAAATAGCAAACAATGGAAATCCACAAAAAATAGCATCTATAAATTATATGTTCAGTTGTGCGGTACATACTTGAAGTGTTCTAGGAATATAGAGAAGAATGAAATCAATATAGACTGGAATAGCCAGTGGTCATTTCATTAAGAGATGGAACTTGACCTTGGACTTGAAGAATAGGCAAAGCAGAAGCAGAAGGAGATTCTAGACAAGCAGAAAACTCAGAGAAAAGAAAAATGCCTTTTGGGACTGTTGAGGTTCAGTGCAGTCTCTGACTATAAAGATGGTGAGGGGAGGGATAGAGAGTAAGAAAGTCAATGTTAGGAAGTAGTAAGAGCTGAGTATCAGGGTATGGAGGAACAAAATTTGAAGGTCCTTGAAAATCCAGCAGAGGATTTAGATTTAACATTCAAACATCTCCCACCTCCATACCCTTATTTATTATTTAAAACTTAAATACAAAATAAGAAAAGGGAATAAGTTGCTATATGCATAGCAGAATATGAGAGGATTCCAAATATAAAGTAATAAATTAACACATCAAGAAAACCTATATAATAAATGCTGTATATTGTGTTGGAAGTGATCCATCTTTCCTTTGCTTCCTTGTAGGTTTTCTTTTATTCTCTGTTGTGTTATTTTTCCATTTTTTTCTCTTCCTCCCTCTTCCCCTAAAGGTTACAATTAAGCACAAGTATATTATATATATGTTTGTGTGTGTGTATTTATATACATATACACACAATATGCATATATACACATACATGCATATACACACATGTATACATCAATATACATAAATATCTATAATCATGCACATACAAGCACATTCATACACATATATGTAAGACCATATTATATTTATTTCCAATTGCCCTGTTTTTCTTCAAGTATATAGCCTTCCTCCATGCAAATCTTTTCATATTTTTCTAAATCTATCAGCTCATTATTTCCTATATACAGCAACCTTATACTGTCAAGTTATTTTAAATAATCTAAAACAATATTGATTAATATGGCTGACATATAGTGTAATTTTTTATTTTTTATTTTTTGATTAAATCTATTTTAACTTTAAGTTTGTCTGAGGTCATGATTACTACCTCTGCTTTTTTACATAATGAATTCTACTCTTGTTCTTTATTTTATGTTTATCTGTATCTCTCATTTTTATAACATTTCCTGAAAACAACATATTGTTGTGTTCAAATTTTTAATCTATTATGTTTCCATTTATGGGTGAATTCATCCAATTCACATTCTAAGCTATAATTACAAGTTTATTTTCCTCCTTCCTATTTTTTTCACTATCCTTATTCCTATCCCTCCTCACTCCTCTGCCTCATTTCTATCCCTTACCATATCCTTCCCTGACTCCTCTACTTTACTTCTTTCTATCTTGCCCTCTTATTCTTTCCCTTATCTTCTTCCCACACCCTATCCCTTTATCTTTTTTGTTTCTTTTTGAAATCTTTTATATTTTTTTAGATAGGTTTTTCCCTCTTTAACCCATTCCTTAAGAGAATAAGGTTTCAGCACAATTCACCCTCCCCCAATGTTAGCTTCTTTTGTATCTACTTTTTCTTTTTTGCCTCATTTGTATGAGATACTTGCTTCATTTTCTCTCTCCTTACACAGTTTTATTTATTTATTTATGTCCTTATATAAATGGCTGGCTAAGTCAAGAATAGAGTCCCTTTTTCCCTCTTCATGATAGAATCTCTAGTTACTTTCAAAGCCCAACTCAAATGACATTTTCTACATGCTCCTACACTTCTACTACACTTTCCTAGTCATTAGCATTCTTTCCAACTGGAAATTACTTTATATTGAAGTACTTATATATTTACCTGTACACTTATCCTCCCCTGTCATTCACACACACCCAGTAAAATATAAACTCCTAGATGACAAGAAGTGCTTCATTGTATTCATTGTATTTATTGTTAATCATGTTTCTTTGTATTTTCTCACCCACATCCCTTCCAGTGTCTGGCTCTATACTTCTTACATATTAGGTACTTAAATGTTTACTATATTCAAATGATATGGAAGGAATTCAGAGGTCATTGAAGGTTTTTGTGTAGGGACATAACCTAAATACAATGTTTAAAAAATTGTAATTACATGAATGGAAATAGAATATTATTGTGATATAAGAAATGACGAATATATTCAGGGAACCATGGAAAGACATATTAATTGATGTAAAGTAAACAATCAGAAAAAGCATATTTCAAAATTATTATAACAATGTAAAAAGAATGGACCAAAAAAAGCAATGAAACTGAATACTTTTATAATTATAATGACCAAAGTTAGTGCTAGAGAAAAGTTAAAAAAATGCAAAGTGAGGGAATAAGTCATTGTATATTGGTATATAAATGGGTTTTGCTTTAAAAAAAACTGGTGTGGGGAGGGAAGGCAGCTACTTTTTTTTTTTTTCTCTTGCTTTTTGAATCTATGTTATAAAGGATGGCTTTGATAAGGTCAAAAAAAGAGATAGCCCAAGATAAAAATAATTAACAGGAAAATGCTTGTCTTGGGAGAGGTTAAAAGGAGATAACTTGAGACACAAATGATTAAGAGAAATTCCTGTCTTATTTACAAATATCTCTGGAACCTCTTGGATAACATCTCTGTGCAAATGTTGTTTTATGACCCTGGTTATGTATAAAATGAAGTTCTAAAATTCTAATCCTCTCACTCGGTTTATACCTGCCTTGTGCCCACCAACTGGGGTCCCCTTGCCTGGCAGGTCTTTCTGGAGGCCAAATACCTGTCTATCCCTTTACTATCAATAAAGACTTTGTTTTAAGTACAGCATTGATAGCAAATTCATTCGCTAAGAGACCTGCCCTTGGGTTACTCTGGGGAAGGAGAGAGAGGTAAATCAGACCAGGAGGAGAAGAGCTGATCCATCTCGGCTTACAGCCTCAATTACTCCTCCTCAACTTGCTGGGTAGAGTACTGGAATAGAACATATTTAGAAGTGAAGGTAACATAAGAATAAGGCTAAAATGGTGCTTAATTAAGATTAGTCCAGCTATGATATTCAGGGTTGTGAATATTATAGTCAGGAAGATCTAGTAAACTACTGTAATAATTCAGATATGAGTTGTATGTCTGAAATAAAGAAAAATTGACAGGACTTTGTGGCTGACTAGATATCCTGGGAAATGTAAGAAACAGAATTTTTTTTTTAAACAGAGAAATTTTAAATGGCCCTAAGTTTTTTGAATGAAGATAAATAGGAGAAAGGTGGTATTGATGGAGATTGAGGTCCCTTTAAGATTTCTTTCTGATTCCCAACCCCTTCATGGCTGAAGAAGCTAGGATCTTTGATTCATAAACCCTTTTGAATTCCAATGATATCTGGGCTTTCCCAGCCTCCCACTATCTGCTCAGGTTTCCCCAACCCCCACAAACAGCTTCTTCTATATCTAAAAACCCATTGAATTCTATTCAAATTCTAACCCTGGCTGAAGCTCAGGCTGGAGGCCAGCCTGGGACTCTATCCATAGGCCCCTTTGGATTGTCCAAAGCCTCCCTATTATAACAAGAGCCAGACTGGAGTCCACTCTTTGAAGGAGCCCCCCCAAACATGGTATCCTTCCTGCCATGTAAAGGTTCCTGTCTACCCAGCAACCAGCTCTGGCCCTGGTGTCTTTCTACCTTTACCCTTACTTCCAAACTCCTACAATAAACCTTTTTTTACCTTCTGGGCCTGTAAATTCCTTTACAGAGGACTCTGCACCGTCACTAGACTATCCTTGCGCCAAATCAAAAGGGGTTCCCCCTTTCCTAACTCTCATCAGTATCACTGATAGAGAAAGAATATTTGGGAAGAGGAGCCAGTTTAGAGGAAAAGATAAAAATTCAAAATGCTTTTGGATATGCTGAGTCCAGGAGAAAAAGGTCTAAGAGGAAATATTCTGTGCAACAATGGGGCATTTAGGAATGGAATTCATTGTGGTAGGTCATAAAAATATTATGATGGGTTGTGGGAGTCAAGAAGAAGAGCCCCAGTTACATGTAAAAACAATTTTTAACATTTGTTTTTAAAACTTTGAGTTCCAGAGTCTTTCCCTTCCTCCCTTCCTATTCCCCCCATCACTGAGAATGTGAGCAATTCAATACAGGTTTTATATATATATATATGTAGTCATACAAAAAATTTCTATAATAGTTATAATATGAAAGAAAAGATAAACAAAAGAAAAAACCCTCAAGAAAAAAAAAAAAAGAAAGTAAAAAAAAGTATG
This sequence comes from Sminthopsis crassicaudata, assembly GCF_048593235.1. Classification (NCBI taxonomy): domain Eukaryota; kingdom Metazoa; phylum Chordata; class Mammalia; order Dasyuromorphia; family Dasyuridae; genus Sminthopsis; species Sminthopsis crassicaudata. Next base: position 192,276,626 of record NC_133620.1, read on the forward strand.
CTTCTCCATTCAGACACCATCTGTTCTTTCTCTGGATATGAGTAGGACTTTTCATCATAACTCCTTTATTATTGTCTTGGATCATTGTATTGCTGAGAACAGTTATGTATCAGACCATTTTCAATGCTGTTTATTTGGAAATCTTCATATCCTCTATAATTCCCTTTCTATACTGTCTTTTCCCATTAGAATGTGACCTTTTTGAGGACAGGGGTCTCTTAATTGTATTTACATCTTTAGTGCTTTCTTCTCCTTTCATTCATTGAGAAGATAAGTTGGTGGTTCAATAGAGGGCAGGACTGAACATCACTTCCCCCTTTCTCCTTATTTCTGCTGTATTTATTAACAAAGACTCTGAATTGAATCTGTCATCTCATGCATGTTAGTAATCCCATCCATGACTGACCATCCTATGTGACTCATTCATTTTCTCCTATAATTTGATCATATGGGGTCTATGTTTTGGGACTTTCCTTGATTTCCCTTGAGATCATGAGGATAATGAGAGAACACTTGAACTATCTATTTGTTTTCTCTCAATCTTGTTATATAATCAGCCCTCCATATTTTCAGTCATCCATTTTCCTATCATCTTTTGCTTCTACTCTTCTTTGAAATTGTTATACTGCTCATACTTGCCTTATACCTTTCTATTGTCCTCTGAGTGATATTTATTTTTTATCCTTCAAAGAAAGTATTCCATCACTTGCAGCTATTGAAATGCTCCCTACAAGTCATATTATGCTTATTACTAATGCAAAAAAACTAAGTAAAATAAAATAAATTTAAAAAAAAAGCAAAATAAAACAAATCATTGTGGGTCTTGTCCCGCTCTCTTTTACAAACCCCACTTTCTTCTCTAGGTCTTGCTCAAAAAGTATGCTCTATTTTCTTTTTTTTTTAAAAATGTAAATGTAAACTTTTATTTTTTAAATTAAAATTATTTTTTTAATTAAGAGAAATCTCCTTTCCCTCTCATCTCCTATCTAATTAAAAGAAAAACAGACACATTTCATGCAACAAATATGTACAGAAGAGCCATATATATTACTTTATTGGCCATAGCCAAAAAAAAGTTCTCATTATGCATCCTAAAGCTATCACTTTCTGTCACAAAAAGCATTTTTTTGTCATTGTTTAATAGTTTCAGTCGTGTCCAACTCTTTGTGACTTCACTTGGGATTTTCTTGGCAAAGATACTAGAGTGGCTTACCATTTCCTTCTTCAGTTCAATTAACAGATGAGGAACTGAAGCAAACAGGGTAAGTGAAATGCCCAAAGTCACACAGCTAGTAAGTACTTGAGTCCAGATTTGAACTCATGAATCATAGATGATCATTGTATTGAGCATAGTTCTTTTTTAGAAAATGTATCTCCCTATTTTATGCCTTATATGATCTTTATTGTCAGTTGTCACTGAAAAAGATTATTTATATTATCACATCTCTCAAGAAATCCTAAATGATCTTAATCAATGGATGAGACACATCTTTCTGTAAAAGAGTCTATAACCTGGAGTTTTGTTCTACTGAATCAATATGGGAGGACAATAAACAATAAGTCGAATAGAATCTTACATTTAAATCTTTCAGTTGCTTGATGCTGAGTGAAATGAGCAGAACCAGAAGATCACTGTACACTTCAACAACAATACTGTATGGGGATGTATTCTGATGGAAGTGGAAATCTTCAACATAAAGAAGATCCAACTCACTTCCAGTTGATCAATGATGGACAGAGGTAGCTACACCCAGAGAAGAAACACTGGGAGGGGAATGTAAATTGTTAGCACTAATATCTGTCTGCCCAGGTTGCATGTACCTTCGGATTCTAATGTTTATTGTGCAACAAGAAAATGATATTCGCACACATGTATTGTACCTAGACTATATTGTAACACATGTAAAATGTATGGTATTGCCTGTCGTCGGGGGGAGGGAATATAGGGAGGGGGGGTAATTTGGAAGAATGAATACAAGGGATAATATTATAAAATATATATATATAATAAAAAATCTTTCAGTTGCTTATGATATAGTACAGAGGTAGCCCATTATTTAATATCATTTGTGAAAGTGTGCTGAAGGAATTCTAGGATTCGTGTATATATAAGACATAGTATGGATTGGAGAATAGGCACATAGGTGTTGATTTTCTCTTAGTTACCATTTTTTGTTTTAACATGGTCCAAATTGTTTTATACCATTTTGATATCTTACTCTGCTGCAGATACTGGGTTTATCAGTCACTAGATGACCTCACAAATAAATCACATCCACAGTGGATCATATATATCTTTGGTCCTTTATACTCATGTTTTCTTGCAGTCTTTTCTTCTGTGTGTATGTGTTTCTTTTAATTATTTATTAACATTCTTTTCTTTTTAGTTTTTTAAATTCTAAATTTTGTCCCTCCCTCCTACTTCTGTCCACCCACTAAGAAGGCAAACAATATGATATTAATTATACATGTGAAATCATGCAAAACATATTTCCATATTAGTCATGTTTTTTTTAAAGCAAGAAAAATAAAATGAGAAAACTATACTTCAATATGCTCTCAGAGCTCATCAGTTCTTTCTCTGGAGGTGGATAGCATTTTTTAATCATGAGTTTTCTGGAATCGTCTGGGATCATTTGTATGGACCAGCAAAGCCAAGTCTTTCATAGTTGATCATCAACAACAATCTTTTTGCTGTGTACAGTGATCTCCTGTTCTTTTCATTTCACTTTGAAGCAGTCCAGATAGATCTTATCTTTTTTTTTTTTAATGAAAACATCTTCTTCATCATTTCCGACAGCAAAACAGAACTCAATAACAATCATATGCCAAAACTTGTTCAGCCATTCCCTAAATGATGAGCATCTTCTTGTTTTCCAATTCTTTGCCAAGAGCTACCACAAATATTTTTGTACATATAGATCCTTCTCTTTTTTCTTCGATCTTTTGGGATAGACCAAGGAGTGATATTGCTGGATATACATAGTTTTACAGCTCTTTGAGCATAGTTCCAAATTTTTTCCAGAATAACTGGATCAATTCAAAACTTTGCCAACAGTTCATTAGTGTACCTATTTTCCCCTCATCTCCTGTAGTATTTATCATTTCTGATAGGTGTAAAGTGATTCTTACTACTTTCAAAGTTGTTTCTCTTTACAGTATTATTATATAAATTGTTCTCATGGCTCTGCTTGTTTTATTATTCATTTTATTAAAATATTCAAAATTATTCATTTTTATTTTGTTGATGTTAATAGTGTAAATTGATCTGGCTCTGCTAACTTCACTCTGCATCTATTTATATGTCTTTCCATATCTCTTTTAAATCACCTATTTCCTCATTACTCCATCACATTAATAAACCACAATTTGTTCAGTAATTCCTCAGTTGATGGGCATCCTCTTAGTTTCCAGTTTTACCATTCCAAAAGAAGCTGCTAAAATATTTTTGCACATGTAGTACCTTTCCTTTTGTCTTTGATTTCTTTTAGATATAGGTCTACTATTGGGTATAGCTGTGACAAAGATTAATATTGATTTGTGACATATATAATTTCAAATTGTTTTCCAGAACATTTATATTCGTTCAATATGCTTATTTTTCTATAGCCCTTCCAACATTTATCTCTTTCTTTTTTTATCATCTTTGCCAATCTAATCAGTATAATGGGGAACTTCAGAATTTCTTTAATTTGCATTTTTTTAATTATTAGTGATTTTGGCCATTTTTTCCTTTCATATTGGTTACTGATAGTCAGTTCTTGTTCTTAGACCATATATCAATTGGGTTATGGCTTTTATCCTTACAAATTTGTACCACTTATTTTTTAACTTGAAAATAAACCTTTATCAGAGAAACTTGCTGTAAAGATTTTCCCATAGTTAATTGATTCTCTTTTTTATAGCTGATGGAGGGCTCTGAGTGGAAAAAGATGGGGTGGGGCATTAGAAAGCTACAGTGACGTTAAATAAAACAAGTATTGATTGCTAGTCATTGGTATTGAAGGCTTGTAGGACTTCCCAGAATCACAGAATTTGAGAGTTAGGAGGACCATCTGGTCCAACCCATATGTGAAGGGAATCCACACTTGACAAGTGGTTCTCCAGCCTCAGTTTGGAGACCTCCAAGGAATGGGACCCATTGCCTCGTGAAGTAGCTCATTCCACTCTTTTCTAATTGTTTACAGTGTTTTCCTGACATCAAGTTTAAATTTTCCTCTTAGCAATGCTTTCACCTTACTAATAAAAAAAAATCTAATTTCTCTTCCACATGGCAGTTCTTCAGTAACCTGAACATAATTTACATGCCACCTGAATCTTCTCTTCTCCATTCCTAAACATCTCCATTTCCTTCACCCAAATCACAAATAACATGGATCCAAGGTCCTTCACCATTGTGATGGTCCTCATTTGGACATTTTCCAGCTTATTATCAATGTCCTTCATGATAGCAGATTGCCCCAAAAGTTATACTATAATAAAATAAAAATATGTAATTATAAACAGGAGAGAGAAAATAAATATTTATTAGACCCAGCAGAGTACAACTTCAAACAATATGGTTTTAGTTTCAATTATTTCAGAATCTGTAATTTTCATAAGAATCTCAGGATTGGAAAAGACCTGTGAGGACATGTATTCTATCCCTAAATACCACTAGCTAACATTTATGTTACATATATTGAGTAATATATTAATATTACATTAATATTAATTAATATCACACTAATATATTACATATATTATCTTTAATGATATTATTATTCCCATTCTATAGATAAGGAAGCTAAAGTAGAGAGAAATTAAATGATATAGCTAGTAATTGTCAGAGGAGGGATTTGAATCTGAAGTCTCCCTGATCCACACCCAGTATTGTATCCACCCACTATTTCATATTGCCTATAAACTAAAATTGCCTTTACCGTATCCCTGCTTCACAACTGATTAACCTTTGCTCGAAGACCTCCAGTGAAAGCAAACCATTCTATTTTTGTTTGACTCTAATTGTTAGGGAGATTTTCCTTCTATCAAACTTCAATCAGCCTTTCTGCAGCTTCTCCCCATCTTTCCTAGTTCTGCCCTCCAGGACCATGCAGAACATTTCTAATCTTTTTTCCACTATGACAGCTCTTCAAATACTTGAAACTACCCATCATGTCCTGCTCTCCTGAGCCTTCTTTTCTTCAGGCTAAACATCTGCATTTCTTCTATCTAAGCCACAGTTTTTGTCACATGGCAGGATCTCCGGGTCCCTGTGGCCTCTTGGATAACAATAGCCCTAGGCTGAGAAACTGGACGTTTAGGAATCAGAAATAAGGTGGCCTCTATGTCAGCCCAGGTGTCAAGAAGGACAAGTTGTCTCAAAGGTAGTGTCAGGAACAACAGCAAACTCTATCGCAAAAGTGAGCCCCTAACCTGAACGGCTCTGGGGACAGAGCTGCCAGGAGGCAGTAAAGGAACCGTCCTTAAATGCTATATAAATGCTTGCTCTTGTTTTTATCCACATCACTCACTGGGAAGAATCCTGAGGTGGAGTGCTGTAAGTCCCGCACAGCCCTGCTTAAAAGCACATACCAAGTGCTTAATACAGATTCAAGTTCTGGGCCTAAATTCAAATCCAGATGCAGAAACTAGTTGTGTCGGCAAGTCATGACACTAGTTGTGTGGGCAAGTCATTTAACCTATTCGCTCAGTTACCTCACCTATAAAATGGGAACAATAATAGCACCTAGTTTGAAGGGGAGAGAGACATAGAGATAGAGAGAAAGAGAAGAAGGAGGAAGAGGAGAAGGAGGAAGAGGAGGAGGAGGAGGAGGAGGAGGAGGAGGAGGAGGAGGAGGAGGAGGAGGAGGAGGAGGAGGAGGAGGAGGAAGAGGAAGAGGAGGAGGAAGAGGAAGAGGAGGAGGAAGAGGAAGAGGAGGAGGAGGAGAAGAAGAAGAAGAAGAAGAAGAAGAAGAAGAAGAAGAAGAAGAAGAAGAAGAAGAAGAAGAAGAAGAAGAAGAAGAAGAAGAAGAAGAAGAAGAAGAAGAAGAAGAAGAAGAAGAAGAAGAAGAAGAAGAAGAAGAAGAAGAAGAAGAAGAAGAAGAAGAAGAAGAAAGGAAGGGAGGGAAGAAGGGAGGGAGAAAGAAATTATGAAAGCACTCTGACAAAAATCATATTAAGGAGAGTAAAATATAAGAATCCATTGTTTAAATTTCTTTTTCTATTTTATTTTGCACCTTCCAAAATCAATCCCCATGAAATCTCCACAAGCCCCCTCCTATTTTCCCTCTCCTTCCCCATCTTTCTTTCTCTCTCTGTCTCTCCCCCTTTATCTCCTCCTGACTTTGTATGTTTATTATTCCTCTCACTCTTTTCTGTTTCTCTCTCCCCTTTTTGTTCTCTCTCTCTTTCTCTCTCTCTTTTTCTCTTTCTCTCTCTTTTCTCTTTTCTCTCTCTCTCTCTTCATCTCTCTCCCTCTCTTTCGTCTCTCTCTCTTTCTCTCGTCTCTCTCTCGTCTCTCTTTCTCTCTCTTTTTATCTTTCTCTCTCTTTCTCTCTCCCCTTTTTGTTCTCTTTCTCCCTCTCTCTCTTTCCCTTTCCCCTTTTTGTTCTCTCCTTTTCTCTCTCTCTCTCTCTTTCTCTCTCTCTGTTTCTCCAGTACCTCCCTTCTGACTTGATCTATAAATGAATGTAATACAAATCAAAAAGGCAAGAATATTATACTAACCTCTTCCAACCTACATTCCTACCTTTATATCTCCCATCACCAAAACACTTTAGTTTGGTTGCTATATTTAGGCCAGGGGGTTCAGAACTAGACATTCCAGAGATTGCTTTTTCTTCCCTATGCTAATTCTATTAGAAAAGGCAAAAATACAAGTTATTCATAAAATTCTAGACTAAATAGTCTTCTATCTCCTGGAATAGTTCAATTATGGATTTTCACATAGTGGCCAAGGTTTTTTGTTTTATAATTTTTCCTATAGGTTTTAGGGGATTATTTATAATCCCCTAGGTTCTGGCCTTTAAAATTCCTAAGGGAGGAGGAATACAAAGAGAATGAGAAAATATTCCCTTCCAAGCTTATAACTTTTGGAATACAGCAAGTTCCTCAGCTCAAGTACTACCTCTTACAAAATACTGTCCTGATTCTCTCAGTCGTTAGTGCTTCCCCTAACCCTAAATAACTTTGGTACAGTGTCTGGCATGTCATCAGGTGTTTAATCAATGCTTATTGAAATTACATAAAATAAAGGAATGTGTTAAACTTGGGATAAGAAATGGATTTGAATACTGGTTCTAACATTTAGTGGCTTTATGATTATGGGTATTTGTCTCTCTGCATCTATTGCATCATCTGTAAAATGGCAATAGTAAGCCTTACATTACCTCTTCTATCTCCCTCATAGATCATTAGATAAAAGTTCTTCATAAATCTTAAAGCATTATATAAAGATGAGTTATTATAGTAGGGTGATGTAAAGACTGCACTTGAAGGTACAAGCCAATTTATTTATTTTGTTGCCTGGTTATAGGCCAAGGTCTATTTGCTGAGACCATTCAGACTGTTGAATACACTGTTGAAGCTCTGGGAATCATACATTTTACTTAATGGCTATGCTTAAATATTAATGAAGAGGCATGCAGTGATCCAACTCTTGAATTTCAACTTAGAATTATGCAGGAAAAGGGATTAAGTTATCTATAACCTTTGGCCCGGTGAGTCCACTACTGGAGATATAAACCAAAGAAGTTAAAGAGAGAATCAAAGGTTCAATATGTAGCAAGATAATCATTATATAATTCTTTATGATATATACTCATCATTTGGGAAAATGGCTGAAGAAAGTATGTTATATTAGTGTAATAGAATATTATTATGTGCTATGAAAATATAAAGATTAGAAAAACATGAAGAAACAAGAAAGAGTTTGTGTGAATTGATGAAAAAAATTAGAGAAAAGAGGTAGCATGGTGTAGTGGTTAGAGCACTTGCATTTGAAGTTAAAAAGAGCTGAGTTCAAATCTTGCCTCAGACACTTTGGCTGTGTGATACGGGGGAAATTACTTCATTTCTGTACAAAGATATTGTTAGCTCAACTGACTTGCAAGTTCCCCCTCAGCTCCAAATCTATGATCCTATTTTAAGCAGAAATCAAGTCTAGAAGCATTTAATAATAAATGATATTGCCTGATATGTGCTTATATACTCTATCCTAAGTGTAGGAGATATGAAAAAGAGCAAAAACAGTACTTGCCCTCAAGGAACCCAGATTTGAATAGGGAGGCAACATAGAAATGTTTACCTACTTATTTCCTACCTATCTATAGCTATTTTATATATATCTCATCAATTTATCTATAACTATTAAATACATATATAAAAACAACTATTATCTATCATTTAACTATAAATATCATATATCTATTATCAATTTATCACCTATCTATATGTCATTTATAACTACTATTTCTTATTATCAAATAATTTATCTATGATCTGTCTATAACTACCTATCATCTATCTAGTTATTATTCAGCTATCTCTCCTATCAGTGAGTTAGGGAGTTGTCTATCATAAGCATGTGAAGACTTCCCCTGACATAATAAGCAGATGAGAACATTTTGTTCTAACAGCCATGAAGATAGCTGAAACAAGCACTGTGAATTTTTAGAATTTAGTGAGATATCAAAGATACCAAGGTCTTCCACTGCATCCTGACTTTTGTCTGGCCATTGGACTTCAATGACTCTGGAAGACAGACTTGTGCAACTCTGCCTCACTTAAATCCAATTCACACACAAGTGAAGACATCACCTGTGATATCATTGCATCTCTTAGAAAACAAAGAACAACATCCACCACATACCTATGTACCTATCAACAAGATTACCAGACACATACAGAGGAAATTGGAGGTAATCTCAGGAGAACCAGGAACCAGGAAAAGTTTCTTTCAGTAAAGTAGAATTTTAGTATAGTCAGTGAAACTAAGAAACTGAGGTGAAGAATGAGAAAATATCAGGCACAGAAGACAACTGGTGAAAATGGCACTTATAATGTCTTGTATGAGGGTAGTAGAATAAGTGGAGGAGAATTGAGCTTAAAAAGACAGAAAAAGTAGAAAAAGACCAGATATAAATGGTTTTAAAAACTAAAGTATTTTATATTTTATTCTAGACTTAAGAGGAAACTGTGGGAGTTTACTGAGTAGAAAACGATATGATCAGAAATTGCACTTTAGGAAGATAACTTTGGCAGATGAGCAGGGGATGGATTGGAGATGACAGATTAGAAGCAGGAAGACCAACTAGAACCTATTGCAATAGTCTAGATATGAAACATTAAACATCAGAGGCAAGCAAACAATGTACACTGTGACTATAATAATATGAGTGAAAAAAGGATGTCAAACAGTGAGTAAATGAAAAAACCAATGAAGGTGCCAAAAACATATAATTAAACAAACCTGTGACAGAAGTGGGCAACTATTTTTTTTTTTGTTCTGGATACAGTAGGTAGATTCTGATCACACACACCCCTTTCTATTTTTTTTTTTGAGTATTAATAGTGTTTTATTTTTTCCAAATACATGTAAAGATAGTTTTCTACATTTATTTTTGTAAAACTTTGTGCTTTAAATTTGTCTTCCTCTGTCCCTTACCTCCCCCTCCACAAGATAGCAAACAGTCTGATATAGGTTAAATATGTGCAATTCTTTTAAAGATTTTCCAGATTTTTCATGTTGTGCAAAAATAATCAGACCAAAAGGGAAAAAAGCCCAAGTTGGCAGCTATTGCAATAGAAAATCATAAAAATTGTAAGACATGAACTCAGTACCATATATTTTTTGCTTTTGTTTTTCTGTCATAATCTGGAAGGAAGAGAAATTATTGCGGTATAAATACAAAAGATACCAGTCAGTCAGTCAATAAAAATATCATGTATCGAGAAGCTAATAATCTAATGGTGGTAACAATATGCAAACAATTACACATAAACAAGCTATGTACAAGATAAATATGAAATAGTCAGCAATGGAAAGGGACTGGATTGGAAAGGCTTCCTGTAGAATGTAGAATTTCAGCTGACACTTAAAGGAAGCCAGGAGGTAAAGATGAGGGTTTGGTCAAGAGATGAAGCATCTGGTGTGTGTGTGTGTGTGTGTGTGTGTGTGTGTGTGTGTGTGTGTGTGTGTGTGTATGTGTGTGTGTGTGTGTGAGAGAGAGAGAGAGAGAGAGAGAGAGAGAGAGAGAGAGAGAGGAAGAGAGAGAGAGAGAGAGAGAGAGAGAGAGAGAGAGAGAGAGAGAGAGAGAGGAGAGAGAGAGAGAGAGAGAGAGAGAGAGAGAGAGAGAGAGAGAGAGAGAGGAAGAGAGAGAGAGAGAGAGAGAGAGAGAGAGAGAGAGAGAGAGAGAGGAAGAGAGAGAGAGAGAGAGAGAGAGAGAGAGAGAGAGAGAGAGAGAGAGAGAGAGAGAGAAAGGAAGAGAGAGAGAGAGAGGAAGAGAGAGAGAGAGACTAATTCTTTAAGTATATAAAGTACTTATATATGTTATATTATTCAATCTCACCACTACTCTGCAAGGTATGTAATATAAATACTAATATCTCCATTTGAAACATGAAGAAATTGAGACTCCCAGAGATTATATGATGTATTCTGCCACAAGTAAGTGAAAAAGCCAGAGTTTAAAATAGACCATTTGATTCTTAGCTCAATCCTCTTTCCACAGAACCAAATTGCCTCTGTTTGATAAGTGATTCCTGCATTGAGAAAAAAAAAAGAAAATGAAATGGAATTGTATTTCGTTTTCAATCAGATATTAAGGAAATGAGGTAGTTTTGAGATTTTCTGAAATGAACTGAAGAGCATCCTGTTCTCAATCCACTTGCTATAGACAGGAGAAATAAACCTAATGCCTATTATGGCTATATGACAAAAGTAAAAGGATCTTTGAAAAACAAAGGTCCTCCACCATCTAGGGTGATTTTGTTTAATTATTTTCCTTTATTACAAGGGAAAGTTTAACCAGCAGGGGAATAGGAAGGGGAAAAAGAAATTTCCTGAAATGACTGATGTAAAGACAAAATTATTAATGAAATGTATTAGAAAAAAATAATCTTAGGCACTATGACAGGGACTTACTAAAGTGACACACATCATAATAGCATTTCATAATGGATTTTTAGGGCTTAAGAAAAAATATACTAAAATTCTATCTGGTTAGCCCTTAAAAGATTGTAGGCACATTAATTAAGTCATTTAATCTTGTTTGCCTCAATTTCCTCATTAATAAAATGAGCTGGAGGGAGAAATGGCAAACCTCTCCAGTATCTTTGTCAAGAAAAACCCAAATGGGGTCACAACGAGTCAGATAAAACAACAATAACAGCAATTAGTCCCATTTTACTGATTTGTTTCCCTAAGTAAAGGGTTGGAGAGGCTTCCCAAGGCTCAATATCCTTTTAAAAAATGACAATACTTTAAGTGTCAGAAAGAAGGCAGCTAGAGCCAATGATCATTTGAGATATCTTCTTAGCCAGATGATCTGATTCTACCAAAAAAGTAAATGAGGTTAGTCCAACCTGACCAGTCATGGTCATGCTGACTCTAAATGATCACTATGTCCTTTTCTAAATATTCAAAGACAATATCAAATACACTGGCCTATAGTTTGTAGATTCTACCCTTCTCTTTTCAAAAAATTGGTAATATGCCCCATCTTCAGTCTTGTAGTACCTCTCCAATCTTCCACAAATTTTCTAAGGTCATTGGCAATAGCTCACCAATCACATTTGCACTTCATTTTAGTTTGTAAGGGCCAATAAGTGATTCAGTAATAATAACTGCCAGTTCTTTTCTTACCCATGTATGTAGTTTATTGAGCCTGGTGACTTTAGCTCATTGTAGGCACCTACGCATTTTCTTGCCATGTCCCTTATTTTCATTTTCAACTCTATTAATCATTTTTGTCCTATTTTTCAAAATTCTCATTTAATTGAGTTGCCTTTCCTTTGTCACTTATTTTCCTTGATCTCTCTGCTCTACAAGGATTCTTTTATTGTCACCCCTAACATAGATTTTTAAATCCTTTTTATTAACATCAGCATTCTTCTTAGTCTCAGCCATTTTGAACTTCTTATAAAACTAGTACCATTTTTTTCCCTATTCATCCTCCATTATAGAACATGGATCCTATAGTCTATACCTCTTTTTTAAAACTCTAAGTTTGTGTGTCTCTGAGCAAGAAACTTAACCTCTGTTTGACTCAATTTCTCCATCTGCAAAATGGGGATAATAATAACAACCACCTTTCAAGTCGAGGTGAGGATCAAGAGATAAAAACTGCAAATTGCTTAGCACAGTGCCTCATACATAATAAGTACTGTAGTAGTAGTAGTAGTAGTAAAAATGGTAGTGGTAGTGGTACTAGTGGTAATGGTGTTGTAATTATTGATGAATTCCCTATGTAACTATATCAATTTATTTAAACAGCTTCTCTTTTTCTTTCTTTTTGGAGTCATGTTTCCATGTTCTCAGAATTTCATTCTTGAGAACTTTCCTTCTGTTTCAGATCAACTGCAATAGAATTTTGAGCTGTTAAGATCCAATCTAGTATTTGAACTCTGCCTTATGTTCTCTCAAAATTTGTGTATGATTTAGTCTATGACTTTAGTTTCCTTCTCTGATACAATTTTTGAGCTGAAGTAATCACTTTTTGCTGGTATTCATAACATTTCTGTTTGTCCTGATTGATCACAGTTACCATTATCAATAAGACTAATCAAGAATTTATTATTTTGACAGATAAAGGAAGTTATAACAGAATATCTGGATAGACGAAGTCCTCCAGTATTCATTTTGTCTCTGTTCAGAAATATACTAGAATCCAGTATAAAATTTTCATTGTGAGCTTAGAAATTGACAAATCTACAGATCAAGGCTGGGTTTATTGTTTTGTTGGTTGTCTAGATTCACGTGATAGTAAAAATATTAATAATGCAGATTAAACTTAAAAAATATTTCCTACATACATTTTCTCCCTTCAGAGAACTGACAGTTAACTATTTATTAGCACCTATTTATCTCTGTAGAAGACTTGTGATCTAATTCCTGAATTAATCCATCTATGTTCTCTTTATGGCTTGGAGGTTATGAGAGAACTTATATTCTATCCAGTATATTAAAATAGTGTTTTTACAAATATTATCTCATTTTATCCTCACAAAGACAGTGAAAGGTTAGTACTATTATTTATCCCCATTTTATAGACAAGGAAACTGAGGCAAATAGAAGTTAAATGACCTGCTCAGTTTTTTTTTTTTTTGTTTGTTTGTTTTTTGTAGTAATAGATGTGGTAATATTGTGCTTATGCTTATCTAGGTTGTTTGGGGGGGGGATAGCTTTTTATTTTTTTTATTTTTCAAAATACATGCAAAGATAGTTTTCAACACTCACCCTTGCAAAACCCTATGTTCCAAATATTTCTCCCTCCCTTTCCTCCTCTCCCCTGCCCTGGACAGCAAGTAATCTAATATACGTTAAACATGTACAATTCTTCTAAACATATTTCCACATTTCTCTTGCATATTTCCACATTTCTCTTGCTTTATGAGAAAAATCAGATCAAAAGGGAAAAAATGAGAAAGAAAATAAAAGCAAGCAAATAAACAACAACAGCAACAAAAAGGCAAAATTACTATACTTTGATCCACATTCAATCTCTCTCTCTGAACGTGGATGACTCTTTCCATCACAAGTCTATTGGAATTGCCTTGAATCACTTCATTGTTGAAAAAAGTGTTGATCATCACATAATCTTATTGTTGTATACAATGTTCTCTTGGTTCTACTCACTTCACTCAATATCAGTTCATATAAGTCTTTTCAGGCTTTTTTGAAATTAGCCTGCTCATCATTTCTTATAGAGCAATAATATTTTGTTAATTCATATACCATAACTTATTTAGCCATTCCCCAACTGAGTGCCAGATTTTAATTTAAGTCTTCCTCTCTTCAAGTTCAGCATTCTATCTACTGGTCTACCAGCTGTCTCAACTTCATGACCTCTATGATTCTCTAACAGTTTGTTCTAGGTTCCTTTTGTTGATATCATTTTTCTCAGGTGGCTAAGCAGAAGTAGGTAATAGTTGTCAGGTCTAACCATTTTAAATAGATGGTTAAATAATACAGTAGATAGATTCTTTCTTGGCATAGTGTTTTTTGGCCCTGAGAAAGACTTATTTATAACATGTTTTCTTGCCTTTGGTTGTCAATATGTTGAATGAATGAAAAGTTCTACTTTGATGTCAAAAGAAACAACTGTTGTTACATATCATTTGAGAATTCCTAATATTATTCAATTGTTCCCTTTAGAAGTGTTTCTTGAATTTTTGTGTCATACTACTCCCATTTCACACACACATACTTTAGCAGTCTGGTGAAGCCTATGGATCCATTCTTGAAAGAATTTGGAGGGGATATAATTTTTTTTTTTAATTTTACACTTAAAATACAAAATAAAAAAGGAGAAAAAAATACCATGTACACATCAGACCATAAGAGAGGATTTAATATTAGTAATTTTTTTTTCCTGAGGCAATTGGGTTTAAGTGACTTGCCCAGGGTCACACAGCTAGGAAATGTTAAGTATCTGAGATTAGATTTGAACTCAGGTCCTCCTGACTTCAGGGTGGTGCTCTATCCACTGCAGCAAGAGGATTTAATATTAAACAATAAATTTATGTCATCTATCTTAACCAGAGAGAGAACTGCGGAGACTTTGAAAGCATATTGAAGTATATTATTTTCACTTTTTTTTTGTTTGCTTTTTTTCCTTGTAGTTTTCCCCTTTTGTTCCCATTTTTCTTTCATAACATGGCTAATGTGGAAATATGTTTAAAATGATTGTACATGTATAGTCTATATCAGATTGCTGTCTTGGGGAGGAAGGTAATGAAGGGAGGGAGAAAAAAATTTGGAAATCAAAATCTTTCAAAAATGAATGTTGAAAGCTATCTTTACATGTAATTGGAAAAATAAAATACTATTTAAACAACAACAACAAAAAAGCCCCAATAAATTTCCATATCAAGAAAACCTGTATAATAAATACCGCATGTTTTTTTCAAAGCTACCCTGCTTTGCTTTCTGTAAAATCCAGGCTACTCCCTGAAGACCTCAAGAACAGTCGGAGTCAGGATAAGCAAAAGTCCTTGATCTTCAGGGAGAGAAGTGAAGGAAATGGACAAAACTGCCAGAAGTTTTGCCAAGGATCACTCCTAGATTCTAGGGTCTAGAATCTCCACACTTTTCTCTTCCTCCTCTTGTAGCCAAGGGAAGTTCTCTGCCTCTCTCACTCCACCCCCTAATCGTTATCTACAATTCTCTTAACCTCAATCAACATTAACTGAGAGAAGAGAAATTCCAAACATATGCTAATAGAGTTATTGTCCAATATGTAGTTAGCCTTAAGTGCTCAGTAGTCTGATTCAAGCACACCTTTTAAGAGTTTCAGCCCTTTACAATTTTCTTGTTGTTTTTCTTTTCTTTCTCTGGGTGCACTTTTTACTTTATTTTTCCCCCTCCCTACCCTAAATAAGGCTATAATTAAGCATGGAGATATATGTGTGTGCGTGTATACATATATATGTGTGTATACATATATATACATGTGTGTATTTATGTATGTAAAACAGTTCTATTTTTCCCCCATCACTCATTTCTCTAAAAATAAATAGCATTTTTCATCATAAATTTAAATCTTTTCAGGTCTTTCTTGATCAATCAGCTCATCACCAAAATAATATTCTTTTCTGGAGTCAGAATTGTTCATAGATTGTTCATCTATCCATAAGTCTGATAGGTAATATGTTCTGTGTTCTTATTTTCTTATAGTATCTCTCTTTATGTTTGTGGCAGCCCTTTTCATAGTGGCTAAAAACTGGAAACTGAGTGGATGTCCATCAATTGGAGAATGACTGAGTAAATTGTGGTATATGAATATTATGGAATATTATTGTTCTGAAAGAAATGACCAGCAGGATGATTTCAGAAAGGCCTGGAGAGACTTACATGAACTGATGCTGAGTGAAATGAGCAGGACCAGGAGATCATTATGATGTGTGTTGTGGTCCCTTTAAGATTAAGCTAGGACCTTCGATTCACAAATCCTGGTCAAAAGCACTCTTTTGACCATGTCAGGATTTCTGCCCACTGGATCTGTGGTTCTAGTGCCTTTTATCTCTACCCTTAACTTCACTAACTAAACTTTACTTCTAAACCCCACAATAAATCTCTTTTATCAATCTAAGTTTTCGGGTTTGTAAATTTCTTTACAGAGGACTCTTGAGCTGCTACTAGATCTCATTTAGCTCTGTATCCTTGTGCAGAATCCAAAGGCATTGCAGGGGAGCTCTATTTGACTCCCTGTACCCCAAACCTGCCACTAGACTTCAATTAAACCTAATTTCATTTAGGCACTCCTTATCTAGTTCACATCAATTATACATGATAACAACAAGACTACAATGATCAATTCTGATGGACGTGGCTCTCTTCTACAATGAGTTGATTCAAACCAGTTCCAATTGTTTAGTAATAAAGATAGCCATCTACACCCAAAGAGAGGACTATGGGAACTGAGTGTGGACCACAACATAGCATTTTCACTCTTTCTGTTATTGTTTGCTTGCATTTTTGTTTTCCTTCTCAGGTTTTTTCTTTCTTTCTAGATCCGATTTTTCTTGTGCAGCAAGATAACTATATAAATATGTATGCATATATTGGATTTAACATATATTTTAACATATTCAACATGTATTGGACTAGCTGCTATTTAGGGGAGAGGGTAGGATGGAGGGGAAAATTTGGAACAGAAGGTTTTGCAAGGGTCAATGTTGAAAAAAATTACCCATGCATATGTTTTGTAAATACAAAGCTATAATAAAAAATAAAATTTTAAAAAAAGTATCTCTCTTTATATCTAGGTCATGTGTCCATTTTGATATTATTTTGGTAAATAGTATAAGATATTGGTCTATGCCCAATTTTTGCCAAACTTCTTTTCAGTTTTCCCAACAATTTTTATCAAATAATGAATTCTTATCTCCAAAACTTATGCCTTTACACCTGTTAGATATTGGATAACTATATTTATTTGCTGCTATATCTATTTTGTCCCATTGATCCATCTTTCTATTTCTTAGCAGTCTTTATTTAAATCTGATTTTATTTGCGTAAAAACTTTTTATGGTCTTGTTCATATAGATCCTGGATTTCTTTTGTGTGCATTTCTTGATATTTTATGCTTTGTTGGTATTTTAAATGGGGTATTTCTAACTATTTCTTCTTACAGGAGTCTGTTAGTAATATATAGGAATGTTAATGATTTATGCCAGCTTATTTTCTATTTGCTATTTCACTGAAATTATTAATTATTTAAATTAACTTTTTAGTTCAGTTTTTAGAATTTTCCAATTATAACATCATATCATAAGTACAAAATAAGAAAAAATTTCATTTATACAGCATAACATAAGAGAGGATTCAATATAAAGTAATAAATTTCTATTTCAAGAAAATCTATATAATAAATACTACACATTGTTTTCATAGATGTCTCTTTTCTTTGTTTCCTTGAAGATTTTCTTTTAGTCTCTGCTGAGCATTTTTCATTTTATTTTTTCCCTTCCCTTCCCACTTCCCCAAGTAAGGATACAGTTAGGCATGGATATACATGTACCCAAATATACATATCTATACACATACACATACAAATTCATCAATATCTATAAACATACACATATATTCACATATACATTCATACCACCCATATATATATATATACATATATATATATATATATACACATATATATATATATGTCTGTATTATGTTTGTTTCTATTTATCATCTATTTATCTGGAGGTAGATAGTGTCTTCTTTCATATTTCTTAGTCTGTCCATGTTTTTTCTGAATCAACCAGCTCATCATTTTCTAGGCCACAGTAATATTTCAACCCAATCCCAACCTGAGAGATTACCTATAAAGGTTTTTTCTCAAATTTTTTTTTTTGCAATCCTCTATTCTTGGTTGCATAGGTTTGTTTATATATGACAATTTTACTATTCCATTTCTTTTTTCTTCTCTTATTACTAGTGCTAGGATTTCTAATGTAATACTGAATGATATTGGTGACAATAGGCATTCTTGTTTCATACTGATTTTATTAGGAAGGCTTCTAGTTTATCCTCTTTACAAATGATACTTGCTAATGGTTTTATTATGTTAATAATTTTCCTTATGATAAACTATCCATGATTTCCTGATATGACTCCTAAATAGTAGTATTTTACTATAAATTATCATTATAAATAAAATAATAGTATTTATTGAAAAGATTTCTCATAATATATAATCTTTGTAATAAATACTAGTATTTTATTTAGGATTTTTGCATCCATATTAATTAACAAAATTTATCTATAATTTTTTTCTCTGTTTTTACTTTTCCTGGTTTAGGGATCAGTATCGTATTTGCTTCATAAAAGGAATTTTGTAAGACTATTTGCCTGTTACTCCTAATAATTAAAAAATTAGTTTAGAAGAATCTTTTCTTGCCCATATTCATAACAAAAAGAAATGAAAATTTTAAATTGGAAATCAATGAAAAGAAAAATTTAATTTTCCCATTGAGTTTGATGAGTCCCCTTCCCCCTTAAAAATCTATCAATGCATCCCAGTTTGAAAGGTCCTGAGTTGGATGATGATGCACCAGGATAATCAGTCATATATAGATTTGAAAATATGAGCTAAAAAAAATATCCCATTCCACAGAGTATGATATTAAAATATAGCACAACCTCATTAAACTAAAGAAATATGCTTATATTCATAACATGAAGTCCAATTAAAACGGAATAAGTACAAAATAAGAAATTTTTTTTTCATTTATACAGCATAACATAAAAGAGGATTCAATATAAAGCAATAAATTTCTATTTCAAGAAAATCTATATAATAAATACTACCCATTGTTTTCATAGCTATCTATCTTTTCTTTGCTTCCTTGTAGATTTTCTTTTGGTCTCTGCTGTGCATTTTTTATTTTATTTTTTTTCCCTTCCCGAATAACTCCTGAATAAAGAAATAAGCACACAAATCTAGTATCAGGGAACAGTGATCTGGCAATGCTATCACAGAACTCAATGAATAATAATTGGAATACACATCAACAATGGGGCCTTATTGCAATAATGGACAATACTTGCTGGGCTGCACTCAGAGGGATATTACTCAGAGGTAAAACAGGGAAGTTATTATTCCATTCAACTTGGCCTTCATTAGACCCAGTGGGAATACTAAGTAAATTCAGTTTCAGGTTCCATATTTCAAAATAGAAGTATACCAACTGAAGAAATTTCGGGGGGGGGGGAAGAAAAGATTAATATTTTTTAAAAATTACTATTATGAGAAAATAATGTTTAGTCTGAAAGAGAAGATACTAAGTGGAGACATAAGTCTTCAAATATGCAAAGAGATGCTACAAAGACAACAGATTCATTAATCATTCTCTTCAACTCAGAGGACAGCTCTGGTAATGTGGGAATGATGATCTGGCAATGCTATCACAGTGGTAATGTCACAGTGCCAAAGTTGTTTCATATGTAAAAACAAAATCCATAAAGTATAGGGTATAGCCTAGGAAAAACATTGGCAACTTACCTACTGCTTCTTTCATGCAACAAATAATTATTGAGTGTAATGATTTGGGGATCCCCAAAGGGCCTGCCTCTGAGAAACAAGGGAATCCGCTTAGTTAGCACAATCCAAAGTGCTGTTCCAGGTCAGATCTAGGATGCAGACTATTGTTCCACATCTTCCTCAAAAGGATGATGTGCCTGGACTACAGAGAAACAGAGGACATCAGCACAGTCAGCAGACACAAGTACACAGCCTAAGGGACAAAAGTTTGAGCTCTGGGCCACCTCTTTCAGAGAACTGATGATCATTTAGAAACATGAAACTAGATTCAACAATTTCAAGAAACTAAATCCAAGAATTATTAAATTCCTATTTCATTGCATTGACATTGGCAGTTGAAATATTTTAAATGTGTCCTCAGAGTGCTTCTCATTCTAGTGAAAATGTCTATCTAGCCAAGGGATCTATATCTGGGTATTATGAACACACACATGTATATGTATGTGTATAATAAATACATTCACATTTGTGTAAACATGTATATATGTGTATATATAAACTATATTTCAATGCAATTATTTCCTTTCCTTTGCATTTTTTGCATTAAAAATTATTCTGAAAAGGGTTTCATAGGCTTTAGCACACTGCCCAAATAGTCTATCACTCAAAAAAACCATTAAGAACCCCTGAGATAGGCAAACCAAAGACCTAGAATTGAACCACTGCATGACTGCTTGTAAGTTCACCTGACTCCTTTTTGTAATCTCTCTTAGTTGTCTTTACAAAAAATGAAGTACTGGCCAGTTTGAAGCACATTTGCTTCAACCAAACAATCCTCAAGCATATATTAAATACCTGCCAGATGCTGTTAGGTGGTGGGGATGCAAAGACAGATTTGCATTTCCTGAATGTTGTGTATTCCAAGTAATACTTGTCTTTTCTGCAGGGTACTAGAAATTTAGAGACTGGGACAATGCATGCACCTGTAAGAATTCATCTAGGAATTAATATCATATTAGCAGAATATCAGAGATCATCCTACCTTGAGGCCTTTCCCTTTTCCCTAGAGGCTTAGCTCCTTCAAGGGGCTTGGCCTTTAATAGCATCAAGATGATGTATGTTATAATTAAATGGATTCTTACAGAGAGCACACAACTGTCAGGTTGGTATTTGAATGGCAATACAATACAATTGTCCAAAGGCAACTTAGGAGTTCAGCTAGAAAGCCCAAAGAAGTCAGCTAAGGTAGAAAATACTATAGATGTAGCACCTATTGATCAGGAAGAATTTGAGTACATAAAGTGCTCAAGTCCAAGAAAATTGTCTCAGGAAGGACATATAAGACTCAGATCAATCTGGTGATTCAAACAAAATGAGACAATCATAGACCATCTAACATTTAACATCTAGTAATTTATATAGCAATGGCATGGAAAGGGAAAGAGAAGCAGAGAAACAGTCCCAATTTAGGTAAGGGATTGGGCCATTTAATGCAGGGGGTTGGCAATAAAGATGGAATTGACTGAATTAAAGACTTTGTGAGTCAGAACACTCTCTTGTACTCTTTCTCAGAAAGGCAGAGGGGGAGGTGGGACTTAAATTCAAGTGAGGTCAGGTAAGCACCCCTAGCAGAATTTGGCAGTTCCTAACACAAGACTATTGTGATGGTACAACAAAGATGTCCACAAGTCTAATTAGGTAGATAAGAATTTGGGTCAGCAAGCAAAGGATTAAGGTTTCTATAAATGCCAAGGGTCAGAAGTTGAGACAAAAGGCTGGGAAATAAGAGTTCAAAGCAAAGAATATGACCCAAAATTCATGTGTAGAACCAGTATAGAGTTCAGTGAACTTGACCCACAAATATGGTTGGTATAATAATAATAAACTTAATAAATGAATTTTATAACTCTCCTCAGAGTTTTTCGTATACTTTCTATACAGATAATTGGTATTTGGGTAACAGTAGATTTTCAGGTATATAAGTAATCTAATTCAGGGATAAAGGCACTTAGATCCTCCTGAATAAAGGGAGAGAAAAGTTTGCAAAGCCTATGGGAAGCTTGTATAAATCCACACTAGTAAGGATGGTGATGATTCTTACAGTGACTATATCATGAATTCAGAAGTACCATGTCATCTAGCTACATCACTTTATAGATAAGGGACTAAGGCCCATAAAGATGAAGTGGATTGCCTAAAGTGATTGGAAGAGCTAAGATTAGTACCCAACAGCGACTGTCTAAGTTGAATCTCTGACCTTAGAGTAGGTTCCAGAAGTATACAGATCGTGTTGAATGAAACTAATCTATGATATTTTATAATAGCATAATCAATGAATGAAAATTAAAATTAAAAACACTTACTAAGCATTTATTACAATTGAAGTACTATACTGTCAGGAACAGAGGAACTAGAACATGAATAATGATAACAAATAGTAATGATATACAAATGATAATTTTTTAAATGTTTTTGAATGAATGAGAAGGGGGAGTGGTTGGTAAAGCAGACTCAAAATACCCTTTTAATTGTGTGAATTCTCTGTGGTTTTCTGAGGAATTGGACCAATTTGATCAGATACACAGGGGATGTCTCAAGTTTGTAGTCCCTGTGGGAACTCAGGTTTGGAGAGCCAATAAGTAGGTCTCATGGAAACTGAAAGGTTGGCTTATTGTGCATCTCTACTGCATAACAGAAACAACAAATGAACAAAATAAACTGTTTTTAGGCTCTTACTATATCATGAAACTATGAAGGAATCCAATCATTTTAGAAAACAATTTGGAGTTATATCTTTAAAAATAACCAAAATTTCCACACCTTTTTCATACAAAATTTCTAAGTTTAGCTTGCAGATGGTTCTGACTGAGGGCTTCCCAATCTATTTCTCACCTGTGTTGCCTGTACTTGTCCTCTGACTCTTTCCAAGGAAGTATTTATGGGATTATCAATTGCATGGAGGTCATACTAGTGAAGCAGCTAGATGGCCTAGTGAATAGAGTTCCAGATTTTGAATAAGGAAAATTGGAATTCAAATCCTGACTCAAATTTTACTAGCTGGGTGAATTTGGGCAAATGACTTAATCTCTATCTTCTTCAGTTCCTCATCTATAAAATGGGGATGATAATGGCATTTACCTTCAAGAGTCATTGTGAGGATCATATGGGATAATAGTTATTTGTGAAGTGCTTTGCAAACCTAAAAATGCTATATAAAAGCCAGTTATTATTTCTACTACTATTTCTACTGCAGCTGTTACTGTGAATACCCCTGCTACTACCACTACTGCTATTACTATGACTATTGCTACTCTTGTTGCTGTTACTGCTACTTCTGCTATTTGCTGCTGTTACTGTTGTTGCTACTGTTGCTGCTGCTGTTACTATTATTGCTGTCGCTGTTGTAGTCACTACTGCTTGATATTGCTACTACAGGTGCTGCTGCTATTGTTGCTACTGAGAGTACTACGACTGCTCCTGCTTCCACTTACCTCCCTCCCTCATCAAATCACACTGGACTTAGTAAAATTGCCTTCTGGTTGGTCTCTCTGCCTCAAGTCTTGTCCCCTATCCAATCCATTCTCTAAATCAGCTGCCTAATTAATCTTCCTTTTCAGTAAACTAGAGTGGCTCCAAATCAAATATAAAATCCTGTTTGGGTTTTAAAGCTCTTCATAGCCTGGTCTCTTTCTACTCTTTTCAGTCTTTTTACACTCTTTTCTCCTTCATGTATTCGCTGAACCAGTGATGATGAATGAACTCTGCTGAAGAAAAAGCCCAGAAGTGTTTCATATCAGCCCTGGGTGGTCCCTGAGCTTGGACAAGCACCTGCAGGAACCATGTGCTTGTCATGATGTCTTGCTCTGAATCAAATTTGCCTCATGTTACCCCTCACTGACAGGGCTACACCACATTGCTTAGTTTTTTGTCTAATCACTAATGTATCAAGGTTTAGCCTTACTGCTTCCAGTCTCCTTGATCCGATAGCACAAAGCTTCTTAAACTGTGGGTCAAAACCCCCATATGGGATGACATGACTAAATGTGGGGGGTTACAAAAAATTGGAATCAGTTAAAAGCATCAAATATCCCACCAAGATTTAATTATTTATGTAATGATAAAGAAGCACATCCATTTCATTAATATACAAATTTGCTTTTGTCTTTTTAAAAATGGTGAAATTATATGTATACTAAAGAATCATTTTAAATTAATTTTCTTTATGATTTGTTATTAATAAATGTTTGATTTGTATATGTATTTTATATACCTTATATTCATGGTCACAAAAAATTTCTCCAGGGGAAAAGAGGTCCTGAATGGAAAAAGTTTAAGGAACCCTGCTACAGCAGACCTTAGCACATGTGTCCAGTTTCCCTCTTCCTATGGAATAAAGAATGCTTTTTTGCTCATAATCACTGTTAGCTCTTTGTTTTTATTTTATTTTATTTTTCCAGAGCTAACAATTGGTGTATTACCTTTTGAGCTCTTTGGTATCTTTAGAGTTAACAGTAGCTGCACAACCTCTGTGGCTCTTTGCTTATTTATTTTCAGAGTCTGACAGTCTTGAAGGTCACTCCTTAAAAATGTTCTCTATTCCTTCAGGTATTATTACTGGGCTGCCTGCAAGCTTGTTGGCTGGAGCCACCTCAGACCTTTTGGGAGACACTCATAATTCCAGCTACAGAACTATTTAAAAATTAATGCTCTTCCCAACCACATGGCTAGTTTATCAGAACTAATTACAAAAGATCTACATATGTTTCATGTTCTCTCCAAAGTAATTCCCTTATATGTCATTGTGATTTTCCCAAAACAGTCCCTTATTGTGAGTGTTTTATGTGAGGATATGTTCTTTGTTCATTAGGGTCCTCCATTCTACATGGAGATGTCACTTATATGCCAGACTCCCAATTACAGTTGTTTGCATGCTTCTTTTCCTTTTAGAATATAAGTTCCTTAAAGTCAGGTCTTAGCCTTTCTTTGTATTATCAGAACTTAGCTTAGCACATTGTCACAAGTCACTAATGTGACTTACACATAATAATATGCTTGATAAATACTTAGCTGATTATAAAGTCATCTTGGTCTACAAGCTTATCTCAGAAGAGGTATTTGTGTTTCATGAAGAGAGGAAAAAATGCAAAATAATCTAAGATGCATGTCTCAAGGGAAGGAAATATTTAGAAAATGCATTTGAGATAGGAGCAAGGGGAGGGATTCAGAAACTTTTAAGAATAACCCTGGAAAATACTTGGAGACTTCATAAGAATCATGTTTTCGGTTGTCTTGTAAAAAAATGGGGGGGGGGGTCCTACAAGACAGCATAAGAACAGATCCATCCTTTCTCTGACATGAGCAACATCCTAGAGCTGGCACTAGACATGAGGGCACCAAGCCTAATGCACTCTGAGAAACTTCCTTTATTTCCAGAGTCTCTTTTTCCTGCCCACTATATCCTCCTTCTCCTCTGTGACTTGTGATTTGCCAGGATTTCTTTCATCAGACACCATCCTAATTGGGAACAGTTGGTTAAGTGCAGGCTGAGATGCCATTTGGAGACAGTCCCATTCTCAATCCTCATCTAGAAAGAAAGGAAAGAAGTCCAAGGCATCAGATGGCTTTATCACTCTCCTAGGTGGGACAGAGGGGATAGCAAGACCACTCTGCCTCAGACTCCAACCCAAGGGCTTTTGGAACACGGCCTGGGCTTTCTTTTGCAATTTCCTCAACTGAAATGTGCCAATCTAGGCTGACTGGGGACTCCCAGCTGAAAACCCCTAATGAATGGCAAAGTATTAGCATTATTGTTTTTTCCTATTTGATCTCACGGGGCAGAGTGAATTTATAATATAATTGTTTCCATGGCAGCAAAGTATATTGTCATAAACAGGGGACTTTATGATTTCATGGCTGGATTAAGAAAAAGGAGAAACTGGGCTGCCAAGGAGGAAGAATTTTTCTTTCTCAGGCATAAATATATTCAATGATAGCAAAGGGAATAAAGCAAATAACCAACAGGCAAAATTGTTTTCAGGGTTTGGGGCTTTTGTTGCTGCTGTTAAATGATCTTGTTTTGTAAGTTTATCCCAGTACAAAAGTTCCTTCTCCAGGCATGTAATTTGTGTAATGATGCCTTCGTGCTCGAACACACTGAAGGCTAATGATGAAGTTTATCTATTTCTGGAAAGCTTCAACAAAGATATCAATAGTTCAACAGCAAGTCACAGAATTTTTGAAATGGGTTTTGTTTATTTTCTCTCTAGGATATATAACCATAAATTTGTTTATCAGAAATCAATTTTCAGGTAAAGATAGGCTTTTGTCATCATTTAGGAACCTGTCAGATGCTTTCTTCTCAAGGTTTTCTCTTTCTTGAGTTTCTACTGATTTATATTCTATGAGGAATAGCAGAGCCTATAATTGGCCATGTCTATACTTGCTTAGGAAGAAAGCAAATTTTCTTTCCCATTTTAATTTGCATCATAATTGAAATTAAGCCTTAGATTTTTTTAAATCTAATTAGGGTAACCCATGAATTTAAAAAATCAGATTAGATTAGATAAATCATTTATTGAGTGACTTACTTTGTGCCAGGCACTATGCTAAGCACCAGGCATATAAACACAAGCCAAAACAAAGACATATCAAGCTCCTTGTTGAGTTTTCATTTTCTTTGAGGAAGACCACATAAAAGGAAGCACCAAAGTGAGGTGAAGAGAAGGGTAAGGATAGGAAGGTCCTTTAAGAAGGACCTGAGAAGTGGAAAGTTATTTCTGAATGAAGGCTTAGAAGTGAGCATTACTGGTCAAGACTCCATTTTCTCAAATGGAGGTTCAGAAAGAAACTTCACTAATTGAAGGAAGAAACCTCATTGATTTCCTGCATATAGATCTTCCCAGGGGTCCTCTACATACTATAGTTACTACCAACCAGTGTAGCTCCCCTTAAGGTTCAAATACCTAGACCATGAAACATAAATCTGTTCCATGTTATTCTTAATAATTAATTCACTTTATTATCAAACTGTACATACCCTCTGACCCAGCAGGGTTACTACTGGGCTTATATCCCAAAGAGATCTTAAAGAAGGGAAAGGGACCTATATGTGCAAGAATGTTTGTGGCAGCCCTCTTTGTGGTGTCCAGAAACTGAAACTGAGTGGATGCCCATCAAATGGAGAATAGCTGAATAAATTGTGGTATATGAATGTTATGGAATATTATTGTTCTGTAAGAAATGATCAGCAGGATGATTTCAGAAAGGCCTGGAAAGACTTACATGAACTGATGCTAAGTGAAATGAGCAGGACCAGAAGATCATTATATACTTCAACAATATTATATGATGATCAATTCTGATGGAAGTAACTCTCTTCAACAATGAGATGAACCAAATCAGCTCCAATAGAGCAGTAATGAACTGAACCAGCTACACCCAGCGAAAGAACTCTGGGAGATGACTATGAACCACTACATAGAATTCCCAATCTCTCTCTTTTTGTCAGCCTGCATTTTGGATTTCCTTCACAGGCTAATTGTGCACTATTTTAAAGTCTGATTCTTTTTGTACAGCAAAACAACTGTTTGGACATGTATACACACACACACACACATACACACACACACACACACACACACACACACACATATATAGTATTTAATTTATACTTTAACATATTTAACATGTATTGGTCAACCTGCCATCTTGGGCGGGGAAGAAGGGGAAAAATTAGAACAAAAGGTTTAGCAATTGTCAATATTGTGAAATTACCCATGCATATATCTGGTAAATAAAAACTATTAAAATAAAAAAATAATTAATTTACTTTAGTATCTATCTACTCCCTTCCATATAAGCAACTTCTCTCTGCTCTCTTTGACGTCACTGAGATTCTCCTGTTGTCTAAACCAAAAATCATTTCTTATCTTCATCCTCTTTGATTCCTGTCACAATTGTCAATATTATGGGCAGAACTACTTAAAATCTTCTAATCAATCACCTAGAATTCATTAAGTAGCTAACAATGTCATTTCTAAAACGAGGTTTCCAGAATTGAACACAAAAATCCAGATGCAGTCTACCAAATGTAGAAGTGTCAACCTCAAATAGAAATGGATCCCTACTGGCTGTATATCAACTCAGGAAGTCACAAATTAACACTATGTTTTTTTGCAATAGTTTTTCCTGTAGTAATATATGGTAATGAGAGAAAAACCAAACACTACAGATTCAATGCTTTTGAATTATCATACTAAGAAAAGACTTTTGAGAG
The DNA here is from genome assembly GCF_048593235.1 of Sminthopsis crassicaudata. Taxonomy (NCBI): domain Eukaryota; kingdom Metazoa; phylum Chordata; class Mammalia; order Dasyuromorphia; family Dasyuridae; genus Sminthopsis; species Sminthopsis crassicaudata. The sequence continues at coordinate 192,304,586 of NC_133620.1, forward strand.
TCCTTTTAATAGCCAATTTATCAAATCAGTCAGTACTTAAAGAACTTAATTCAAGCTATCCACTGAAAAACCAAATACTGAAGCTGAAGCTTTATTGAATTCATTGGAAAAAACACTACTATTGGGAAAGATTGAAGGCAAAAGCAGAAGGGGACAGCAGAGGATGAGGTGGTATCATGAAAACAATGAACATGAACTTGGACAGATTTCTAGAGATAAGGGATGATGTGATATGGTCTATGGTATCACAAAAACAAACAACTGAATAATAACATGTTTAATTTTAATTTTTTCAAACATTACCCAATTATATTTTAATCTGGCTCTGAACTTAGGAGTTTGATTACTCTGAAGTATAGAATAGAGTGAAAGTACTATTTTTTTAGTAGTAGAATATGGAAGGGCCAATTAGTCAGTCAGTAAGCATTTAAAAAGCACTCACCTTGTGCTGGATACTACATCAAGCCAAGAGGATAAAAAAGGTCCCTGCCCACAAGGGACATTCTAATAGAGGAGACATAAAGAATTGCTAGGATCATACAAGATCTATACAGGGTTGAGAGAAGGTCACTTAATAAGGGAAGGCATTAGTTAGGGTAAAAGCATTTTGCAGAAAGTAGAACAAGGTTGGGTCCTTCACAATCAAACATAAGGTCTGCACCTGTGTAGAAGACAAATTCTTTGAAAGTTATTGAGCTGAGTAGTGACATGACAATAGGACAGTCATGTTGCCAATCAGGAAATTGTTTTTGTATTAGTATACCAACAGGACAGGAGGTTGTGACTTTATGAGGAAAAACCGTGTCTAGAACCATTTTAAAAGAGAATAGAATTTTTTAAATGTTTGGATATGAATTAGATTTCCTGAAGGTATCTCACACTCTTTATGTTTCAAAACAGAACTAGTTATCTTTCCTTCTCCAACCTCCATCAACCTTTCCCTTTCCTGATCTTCCCTATTACTGTAAAGGATCCCAACATCATTCTAGCCATCCAGTTTCCCAACCAAAGTGTCATTTTTAGTTTGTCTCTTATTCATCCTACCTATCCAATAGGTTGCTAAATCTTACAGTTTCTTCCTCTACAACATATTTTCCTTTTATCCCATTCTCCCCACTCATATAGCTACTAGTCTTATTTGAGTCTTTATCATTTCTCACTAGATGATTCTAAATGGTCTCTCTGACTCAGGTCTTTCCCCATATTTCTTCATTTTCTATTCAATTGTCAAAATGGCTCTTCTAAAGCATGAAGCTAACTATTGTTCAATGTTCAATATATTCTTAGAGCTTTTTATTACCTCAAGGACAAAATCCATTTACTTAGCATTTAAGGCTTCACTTCTGAACTTCTCACACTAGAATTACCTCTGCTTCTTTGATCTCTTCTTGATTAGCTGTTTGTTTTTTTAAAGAGCATGTCAAAGCCAGCCTTATCTTCATTCCTCTCAAGGACGTATTTCTAACTCCCCAGATTTTCTCTATCACTTGGGAACTCTACTCTCCTTTAACTTCCTTTTGTGTGTTGTCTTCTCCTATTAGGGTATAAGCTCCTTGGGGGCAGAAATTAGCTTTCTGCTTATATTTGTATTTCAAACTGTAAATTGCATAGTGGCTGGCATACAGTATGTTCTTAATAAATGCTTATTGATTGACTCTTTACAATCTGGACCTTTCCCACCTTTCTAATCTTCCTATATTCTACTTCATTTTATGATCTTTACAATTTTACCATATTGGCCTACTTGTGATTTCTTGTACAAGAAATCTCCCATTCTCCTTCCTCAAGCTAGCTAGTTGGTTCAATAGATACAAAACTTGTTTTGTAGTCAAGAAGACCTAAATTCAAAACCAAGCTCAAACATTCTCTAGCTGAATGACCTGGGCTAGTTAGTTAGCTCTGTTTGCCTCAGTTTCCTCATCTGTAAAATGAACTGGAAAAGGAAATGGCAACGTGCACTAGTATCTTTGTCAAGAAAACTTCAAATGGGGACATGAAGACACTACTGAAACAATTAAACAACAAAATTTCTCTTACCTGGGATGTTCTACCTGCCAATCTTAAACTCTTAGAATCCCTGACTTTTTTTTAAAGATTCTGTTCAAATGCTTCCTTTGCCTTGTTCCATGCTCCATGCTGCTTATTCTGTTCCCTCTACAGTTGTAGTGAATAAGTCACTGAACTTGGAATCAGGAAGACTTGAGTTTGAATTCTACCCTAGCAACTCATTCTCTGTATGACTCAGGGAAAATTACTTTAATTCTCTGAGCCTCAATTTCCTCCTTTGTAAAATGAAAATAATATATTATAGTCCCTAAACTCACATCAGATTATTCTGATGATCAAATAAAATAATATATGTAAGCACTTTGTACAGTTTAAAATGCTACAAAAATATTAGCCATTATTAGTATCTATTCAATATATATCTTTTTTATTTTGATAGTATTTTATTATATCTTTTTTATTTTTATTTTATATTTTATTTTATTTTTTCAAATATATGCAAAGATAGTTTTCAACAGTCACCTTTGCAAAACCTTGTGTTCCAAATTTTTCTTCCTCTCTCCCCTTTTCCCCTCCCCAAGACAGGAAGTAATGTGATACAGGTTAAACATGTGCAATTCTTCTAAACATATTTCCATATTCGTTATGCTGTGCCAGAATAATCAGATTAAAAGAGGGAAAACAGGAAAAAGAAAAAAAAATACAAGAGAACAACAAAAAAAAAAAAAAAAACAACAAAAAAGGTAAAAATACTCACCAGTATATATCTTGTATGTTGTCTCCCTCATTAGAATGTAAGATCTTAGAAGACAATTTTTACTCTTTTTTGGGGAGGGTTATATCTCCAGTGATTAGAACAATGTCTAGAAAATAGTGTGAATAATTATGCATAGATATGAACTATTATTTTCTAGCAAATAGTTGCTCTTGTTATCCCATCCTCCTAGCAGTCCCAATTTACAGGTCATGCAGCTGTTCCCTTAACCCCTGAATAGTTCACAATGACCCTTCTAGACAGATGGGAAAAGATGATACAACTGCAAGTTATGAGTTGCAACTCGAAGTTGCAACAGTGAGGATAGAAGTTATCACGGGGACTCTGTAAAATAGACCGTCCCAACCATCCTGGAGGAGGATGGTTTTAAAAATGGGATAGTATTATTTATTTTTGTTTGTTTGAATTGGGGGGGGGGTTGATAACTATATTTTGATATAATTTGTTTCTGTTATAATCCTAAATATTTTATTTTATGCATTCAAAAACATTTTGAGAAAAAGTCCGTAAGCATCGCCAGATTTCCCAAGAAAATCCATGACACAGGAAAGACTGAGAATCCCTGAATTAAAGGAACAGGGCAGAAGCTCAGCTCGTAGTGTCAGTGCTGTAGCAGAAGCTAGATCTGATCTACCCATGGCATCACAGATTCTACTTTTTGTTAATTCTCCACCCTACAACCCTCACCAGGATGGATACCAAACACAGCCATAGAACAAGGGGCACCTGGCAGAAGAGACAGATAGTTGTACCCTTTCACCTAGCTGGCTTCCCAGTCAGTCAATGTACAAAGTAGAGATTACATCAAAATTACCCATATATATATATATATATATATATATATATATACATGCACACATATACATGCACACACAAACACACAGGATTCTGGCTCACCCACCCAGCTATGTACATGATTTTTTGTGATTGGCTTGGCTGATTCATTCTTTCATAACTGATTGAAATCAGTTCAAATGTGGTAGGGTTGCCCACCAAAGTTACATCCACTCCAACAAGAACTGCCCTCTCCTTTTCTTAAACACCCTCACTAAATGACATTTCTGTGCCCAGTAAAAGGAAGCATAATTACTCTCAATGAATGTTCACAGTCCTGCTGGATTTCCTAAATTCCTAGAGTCACAGGAACAGATAGATAGATAGATATCATAGATAGATAGATAGATAGATAGATAGATAGATAGACAGATAGATAAATAGATGGATAGACAGAGATAGATAGATAGATAGATAGATAGATAGATAGATAGATAGATAGATAGACAGATAGATAAATAGATAGATAGACAGAGATAGATAGATAGACAGACAGAGATCGATAGATAGATAGATAGATAGATAGATAGATAGATAGATATCACAGATAGATAGATAGATAGATAGACAGACAGACAGATAGATAAATAGATAGACAGAGATAGATAGATAGATAGATAGATAGATAGACAGATAGATAGATAGATAGACAGAGATAGATAGATAGACAGAGATAGATAGATAGATAGATAGATAGATAGATAGATAGATAGATGGATAGATAGATGGATAGATAGATAGATATCACAGATAGATAGATAGATAGATAGATAGATAGATAGATAGATAGATAGATAGATAGATAGACAGATAGATAAATAGATAGATAGACAGAGATAGATAGATAGACAGAGATAGATAGATAGATAGATAGATAGATAGATAGATAGATAGATATCACAGATAGATAGATAGATAGATAGATAGATAGATAGATAGATAGATAGATAGATAGATAGACAGATAGATAAATAGATAGATAGACAGAGATAGATAGATAGATAGATAGATAGAGATAGATGATAGATAGACAGACAGATAGATAGATAAATATATAGATATACAGACAGAGATAAATAGATGATAGATAGACAGATAGATAAATAGATAAATAGATATAGATAGCTAGACAGAGATAGATAGATAGATAGATAGATAGATAGATAGATAGATAGATATGGATAGATGAGAGATAGACAGACAGATAGATAAATAGATAGATATACAGACAGAGATAAATAGATGATAGATAGACAGATAGATAGATAGACAGAGATAGATAGATAGATATGGATAGATGATAGACAGACATATAGATAGATAGATATACAGACAGAGATAAATAGATGATAGACAGATAGATAAATAGATAGATAGACAGAGATAGATGGATAGATAGATAGATAGATAGATACATAGCTGAACTAAGAGAGATAGAAGAAGTTAGGCTGAGCCAATAGAATTAAACAGTGTTTATAATGTATGGCATATGTATATACACACACACACACAAATTTATTATTACCTAGTCTATAAGAAACTGGAGGAATCCTGACAGTATTAGTTACAGCAGCTGCTTATGTTATCTTGGTCTAGCAAGGATGTGGTGCTAAAAGGCCTGGGTGGGGCCAAACAAAAATTTTGCTGGCCAAATAGTTTCCCGAAAACTGACAAAAACCATAAAATCCTATTTTGAGTCTAGGTTAAAGGTCAGTAGCAGCTTGAGTCCCATAAGTAAAGCAACTGAGGTACTTCATCCATTAATCTTGCATCAACTGGGCTCAGAATTACTGTTTTCTGGCATAAAGCAGTAAAGCCCTGAGTTGGGGCCTGAGGTTTTGCCCCTTTCCCTAATCCTAGCTACCGTCAGAAACGAGCTCTCACTCCCGCCCTGCTCCTCAGTGGGAAATGAACTCAGTTAGCCTATGAGCTAATCTGGCCTTTGCATCAATCACATTCTGGGCCTCAGACAGGATTGAAAGCTGTAGGACTAGTCACAGAAAAGCCGTATTCACAGTGTGCTATAAGAAAGGCCTATAGGTCAACATGAGGGTTTAAATTTGAGCTGAATAGAAATTATGAAGAAAAAAGTAGTTCTCTATCATCCTATCAACCTCCAGTAGCAATCACACTCTTGGTTTTAATTGGATACAAGAGCTTATAATAGCAATAGAGAGGGCTAGAATTAAAAGGTGCTTTAGAAATCACTTAATCTAACGCTCTTGTTTTATAGATGGGGAAACGTAAGATCCAGTGTGGCTAAGAATTAATAGAATTAAATGGTTTTATCAGTCACACAGTTCCTTGACTTCCATAATTGCAAAAGAGAAATTCTGCTTCTTTCTCCTTAGAGCTCCCTTGCTCTTATCTCCAAGTTTCCCACTTTACAAAAGCATGCATCTCATGCTATGTCACTTACCTCTACCTGCAGTTAAACATTTCAATCTAACCATCCTACCCTAACTCCAACTGAACCCTTTGTGAATGAAAAGAATGACTTCATTTCATCAGATTTAAGTTTGATCTGCGCTCCAAGATGGAACTAAGATCTACAAATGCTAGTCCTGATCTTTTCCACCTTGGATCTCAGCACCAAAGCAGGAAGACCTTAGTTCCTGGCTCATTCATCCATGTTTCCTTGTTTCTGTACTTGACATTCTGAGCCTCCACCACCAACCTAGGAGGTTTCCCATTTTATACCACGGTTCCAGCAAGCTCTGAACTCTACACTAGAGGGAGCTGTTTATTAGAATCAAACCTACCATGAAACAGGATCATAAACATGTCCTTTCATCATAAACTAGCCTAGGAATACTTTGCTTTGGAGAGAAAAAGGAAAATCTGCTTGTTTATTTCCTAGAAATATTAAAATAGGGAATAGCATATCAAAACTGAGAAATGAGTTCTCTTTTATTGCTTGGGAGGGACATTTAAAAATAATAATGATGATGCATTTTTGCAAAGCATATCCCATGCATTATCTCATTCTCAAATAATCAAATGACTCTGGAATCTCATGAAGTCAGAAATTCTCCCCTCCTGCATTCCCACCAGTGTTGCCAGTCATGACCTGTCCATTCTTGCCTATCCTGCACAACTCTTATCTATCTTCACGTTAAGTTTGTTGCAAAGGGTCCATTCATTATTCCACAGAGCAAACAAAATCAAAAGTGCTAATGCTAGCAAAATCAGCAGTTGATGGGCTAAATTTTTAAAAATCCTTGTGGAATTTCTGGTTTTTTGATAGCCCCGAAGTTGATTCTGAAGCTTCTTTCCACACTCCTCCCAGCTGCTTGGATTTTCTCTTTTAAAGTTACTATCCATCTATTTTGTATGTATTTTGTATATGCCTTTTTATGTGCTTTTCTTATTGTTTTTTAGTCATTTTCAGGAGTATCTGACTGTCTGTGACCCTAATTGGGCTTTTCTTGGCAAAGATATTAAGGCAGTTTGCCATGTCCTTCTCTATCTCATTATACAGAGAAGGAAACTGAGGCAAATAGGGCAAAATGACTCGCCCAGAATCACACAGCTAGTGTCTGAGGCCAGATTTGAATTCATGAAAATGAGTTTTCCTGATTCCAATTCCTCTGTCCACTATCCACCTAGCTGTGTGAGATATTATGAGATATTGGACTAGGTATGGAAGAGAAAGGAAGGAAGGAAGGAAGGAAGGAAGGAAGGAAGGAAGGAAGGAAGGAAGGAAGGAAGGAAGGAAGGAAGGAAGGAAGGAAGGAAGGAAGGAAGGAAGGAAGGAAGGAAGGAAGGAAGGAAGGAAGGAAGGAAGGAAGGAAGGAAGGAAGGAAGGAAGGAAGGAAGAAAGGAAGGAAGAAATCTCTGCCCACAAAGCATTTATTCACTTTCAGGGAAGGATGACATATACTCAAATAGCATGTGGTCAGTATGTAAGAAGGACTCACACAGAATGTCATGAAATACTCAGTGAGGGAGAGTTAAGTTCTAGAAAGACTTCATAGAGTAGGTAGCATGTGATCTGGGGCATTGAAGCAAAAGATAGCTTTCATCTGGCAGAAAAAGATGGAGGCACACATGCCTGGCATGCAGTAAGGCCAGTGGGAACCCAAGAAATAGGGCTGGGAATAAGCAGAATGGTATCTGGGAATGTTGATGATTCCAGTTTGTCAAAGATAAAGCTTTAATATAGTTCTTTGGTCAGCCACTGACACTGATTTAGATGGTTATGTGGTCCTCACTATCTATTTTTGTACCCAGAATCTCTTGAGGGCAGAGGCTATTTTTGCCTTTGTTTTTCCCTGGTCCCTAGGACAGGGTCTGGCACAAAGTAAGTGCTTAATAAATGCTTACTTACAGATTGATTACTTGATTGAAATAATAGAAGCCTCTGTCATCTGCATCAACATCTATGTAACTCTGGACAAGTAAGCCAATTAATCCCTCAGTGTGCACAAATAGTTAAGACTATACATTATAAACCAAAAGCCCTGGATGGAGAGCAGGCTTGAAGGCAGGAAGATTCACTTTCATAAATTCAAATCTAGCCTTAGACACTTACTAGATATGTGATTCTGGGCAATCACTTAACCATATTTTCCTTAGTTTTTTCAACTGTAAAATGAGCTGGAAAAAATGGTAAACCATTCCAGTATCTTTGCCAAGAAAACCTTAAATGGGGCCATGAAAAGTCTGGCATAACAAAAAACAAATGGACAATGACAAATCTCTTTATATATTGTATGTGTTCATTAGAATGCAAACTCCTTTAAAGCAGGGATTATATAATCTGTTTTTTTTATTTCCTGCACCCAGAATTGTCTTATATAAAGAACTAAATTATATTTATTCATCTATTTAATATATTTTATACAATCATATATTTAATATAAATATTTATGTAAGAAACTAAAAAAATGTGTTGAATTGAATTGAACAGAGAGCCTATGACTTGTCCAGGGCCATAAAAGTACTTAATAACAATTTCAAGAGAGAACATAAGTTTTGTGAATTCTCAGTACAATATTCTTCCTATATTGTATGCCCTTCTCTATCACTACTATTATGACCCTCGTTTCTTTCACCTTCCCATCTTCTATATTCCATTTGGCCATCTAGGCCAGCTATATTCTTGTCATTCACTCTGACACAATACTCTCTGAACCATAGCCTTGGATGGTGACCATTCCCTGCATGGTGACCATGTCCTGGGTGAGTTAATTAACTCAGTTGGGGAACACCTGCTAGAGCTAAGCAGTCTTGATTGGAGGAGGGAGATAAGTATAAACTCACATAGTTTACTATGTCTAGATGGCCTAGTCTATGCCATGAAGCACATCCCTTCCAAACAGCCAACTTGAACAAAGTCTTATCATCATTTGTTCTGCTACCACAGAGGTATATCTTTCCACTCCGTGCTTCCCTCCCTACTTTCTTTCCACCTCTTCCTTTGGAAATAATGATCAAATCAATGCTACCTTTACTTCTGTTCTACTCATTATTTCTGTGACTTTCTAGACCAAAACACTCTTCCTGTTCACTACTGGTTTATATTTGTTTTTTCCCTCTACTACAAAAATTCCAAATATTTTCTGTGTCACTGGGATTCTAGTGAAGACAATGGACCCTTTCTCAGAATAATATATTTAAATACACACAAAGTACATATAATTACAAAGTAATGAGTTATATTGAAATAGAGCTATAAAATGCAAATTCATGGATTCTATATTAAAAACCTATGGTTTAAAGCATTCTTAGGGAAGAAACTTTGCTCAGGGGGATGAGAAAATACTCCTACAGCTTCTGGTACCAAGTGAATTAGTTGATAGTACTGAAAAATGCATCTTATTCAGAATCATGTAACTAGTTTATGTAAAAAAAAAAAAAAAGATTTGAATCCAAGTCTTCCTAATTCTCTCTCCATACAATGTGTGTGCACATGCGCATGTGCCTATATATGGGTGTGTATATGCACAAATATGGCAAAAGGAGTTCAAGATTAAGAACTATGACAATGACTGTCTCTCTTTTGTATTTGTATCCTCAGAGAATAGATATCTCTATAAGTATACTGGAACTTAGTAAGTGCCTAATAAATGCTTTTCTTTCATTTATTTATTCCTATTCAAAGTCCTTCATGAAATATGATCCAGATAGTCTAGAAATGGTACTGATGACTTAACCATCACTAGTTTTCTTTAACTAGAACAAAAACATTTTTTATTCTGAGGTAAAAATTGATATGAGGGAGAGACATATTCTTTATAATTGAATGACCTAATCTAGGCTACTAAAATTCTCATTCCAGGAAATGGCCTCAGCCATCCTGTCAATGTCCCTACACTTTTATATGTTGGGTTTCTGTAGGTATGATCACACCCTCCCTTCTTGCAAGGAGCACAGAGATAAAGAGTCCCTGATCTCTTTGAAATGACAGTCTGGAAGAATTGGGAACAGAGAATATAATCGCATACAGAGAATGTTCTTTGCACCAACAGGAAGAACTCAGAAACAAAGGAACATGAAGGGAGCTTGCTCTGAATAAAATTTATCCTGGTCTTGGTGAGCCTGAAGATTTCTGGTTCTCTCCCAGTTTTTCCAGTGGGCCTAAGTGCTGATAGTGCATGATGGCCCAGAAGTGGCAGGTGTCACACAGATGGGAGAACAAATGGGCAAGAAAGTAAGGCAGGCGGCAGCTGCTTCCTCCGCTCAGGGGGATTTCTGGCTTCCCACAGTCTTAGGAATTGAATCGCTGTGAGATGTTTCAATGAAATTTCATCTAGTCCCACCCACATTCATAAGAGAAATCACTTCATTTGACTTACTACAAAAGCAATAGCTTTTCCTTTGACTTGACAAGGAAGATTGCATCTCCCTGCCCTGATTTTTGTGATTGTCCTAATTCTTATTACTGTTAATGAATCAAGGTCACCAGGTAGCCCAGGGGATAGAATTGAGTGAGTTCAAATCTAGCTTTAGACAGTTCCTAGTTGGGTGATGCTACACAAACCATTTCTCTTTACTTCAATTTCCTATTCAATGGAGATAATCATAATCCTTTCTCCCAGGATTGTGGTGACAAAAGATTGAGATAATATATGTAAAGCACTTAGCAAACTTTAAAGCATAGATGTACACATATATACTTGTTATTATTAGAACTAATTATATATAAATTTGATTATAAAACATATGCTTTGATTATAAAATAATATTACAACAGGGATACATGGGGAGTTCAAGGAGGACTAGCCTCTGGTGTGAGGGATTACTGAGTCTTTTTCAGGCTGCTTATCCATCTTACCAAACCATCACCTCCGGGCTCCATGGCTCCAGGAAGCTATAGCATGTGCAGCAGCCATACCTTGGTAAACCATCTCAATAAACAATCTCAGTAACGTAGATTGTGGTTAACTTACAGATCTCAAATATGACATGAGTTACCCCAAAATGTGAAGATTTTCCCTGACGGAATGGGCAGATGAGAACAATTTGTTCCAATGGCTTTAAAGGTGGCTGAGGTAGGTGCTAAGAAGCACATGAAGCTTGATGAGATATCAAAGATGCCATGAGCACCCACTGTATCCTGGACCATTGTCAGTCCTCCTGATTTTTTTTCTTGCTACCATGCTTCTGTGTCTCTGGAAGAAAGAGTGAGACCAATGACTTCGTTCAACTTTGCCTCATTTAAATCCAATTTACACACAGGTCAAAATTATACTCCATAATGCCATTGGTCCCATTCGAAAACAAAGGTCAAACAACAGCAATTATTACAATCAAGAAGAGTAAGGAAGCCCTATGGATTAGGAGTACAGGATTGGAAAGCAGGAGATAAAAATTGTCATTTCCAGTCTGCATCTAACTCATCCTATGAGTTATGATCATATATGAATATATTATTATAGAAAAGGTCAGATCAATTTTCTGAGCCTCAAAAGCCTCATCTGTATCATGTGTAAACAAAGAAGTGAGATTGGATAATGATTTTCCAGTGTCCTTAGAGAAGCTGAGATGTATCACTGATTGGTCAATTTATCTTTTGCCAAAAGAGCAGAATTCATGTGCATCACCCTTAGAGCTGCCTAAATATACTTTTATCCATTTCCTAACTTCCTGTATCTGACCACTGGACCCAGATGGCTCTGGAGGGGAAAGTGAGGCAGATAACCTTGCACATCCCTCCCTCACTTAAATCCAACTCACTTGCACGTCATGGCATCCTCTCCCTGATGTCATGTTCCTCTTGGAGAACGAAGGACAAACAACAACAGCCTCCTGTATACAACACCTCCCAAACAATGCAATATTTATTTCATCTCTGACTAACAGACCATCCATGGGCTGCTTTCTGATGATTCATGTCAGGTTTCCTGTTTGGTTTCCTTTACAGCTTCATGGTTCCTGGTGTTTTTACCCATTTTCTCTTGGCATATCCTGCCCAAGAGCTTTTATCAGGGTTGACAACATATAACTCTCCTCCTGTACTCCTCCACTGAGTCCTGCTCCAGATGGATGCCCCAGTATCACATTCTTAAGCAGAAGATCATGTTATTTTTATTTCCATCAGTTTCCACTTCCCTGGCCTACTGATTCAGAAGGGAAAATGTTTCCCCATAAGATCATCCATGATAGCTTTAGAAATCCCACAGTGGTCCCTCAAATGACCTGAAAAACAAACAATCACCAAGGAATATGACTGAAACTCTGGAAATGGATAAATTTCTTTCCCTTAAAGAAGTGCCTTAAGAGAAAATGGTTTGTAATTAACCAGTGACTTGAGACTCAAAATGTCCAAAATCTGCCCTCTGATGGAAGGGGAGGAGTGGACTAGAGCATATAGTTAGAGGGCAATTAGAAGGATGTGAGGGAAGAACTTTCTTAGAGGAAAAGGAGTACTTTCCATGTTTTGATCTAGGAAAATCAGCAGGAAGACCTCCCAAATCAAAATAGAGCTTATGGGAATAACCAGACCCAAGAGTTAGGTAAGAGATAGAAAAAAGAATTCACAGGAGCAGTGTAGGTTAGGAAGTCAGCCTGGTATCAGAAAGAACCCAGGATGAAGGGAAGTGATGGACAATAGTGTGACGAGGATTTGATCACATACCAACTTGACTATCTGAGCAGAGCAGTAGGAATTATTAGTCCTGAAGCAAATTCAGATGAGTGGTGAAGTGAGTTCAGTTAAGTTCAGTATGAAAAAGGATGAAAGGTGATAAAAGCATCAATTCCCAAAAGGTAGTTGGAGGAAAGGCAGTCCTCTGAAGAAGAATATTACAAATCTTGAGGGTGATTATTTATAGTAACATGGACTGTCAGAAGACTTTGACTTAAGGTTTCCATACACTACCAAAGAAAAACAGCTCTCAGAGCAAAATTCTCCTTATCCCAGTAATTACACATTCTGCCTCTTATAGATAATTGTATATTAGCCAAACCTCACCATTGCTCCATTATGTCAATATTTCTATAACTATAGATAGAGAAATTAACTTGGGAGGTTCCAGTTACAAGAATTGGGATAAGGAGAATGTTAAATTGTAGGGGGAAGAGTTTACAGATTTTATAGAAGCCATCATTCAAGAATAAAGTGACTTGTACGATAGTCCCAAGCAGTGATTCAAAGATTTTCAAGAAATTGTGATAAGCACTCAACAGTGTCAGACCATATGGCCTAGTTGAAAGCATACGACTGGGAGGTAGGAGATCTGGATTTTATTCTCAATTCTACTCTGCCACTAAATTCACTATATGACCTGAGGAAATTCATTTCAATTTTCTGAGCCTCAACAATCTCATCTTTAAAATGTAGGGGTGGAACTAGATGATCTCTAGGGTTCTTGCCAGCTCAATGACTATCTCAAATCTAATCTGTATGACCTGCCAAATGCTAGTTCCATTTGTACAGAAGGAATCCATATTGATGATTATCATGATAATAATTTACCCCAGGAAAAGATAAGAAATCCACTGATTCCTTCGTTCTTTCACTCAACAAACACTGATTGAATGCTTATTATATACAAGGCAATGTACTAAGTTGTGAGGTGGTTACAAAGATAAATAATGTGAAATGTTTCCCAGGCCTGTGCATCAACAAAGCTTTGGCTCTTTCAGACTAGATTACTTTTTTGGCTAATTCCCTCTCTGACCCCATCTGTTTCCCTTCTACACACATAATGATGAATGACTTGGCTCTCCTTGGGATCTTCTCCAAATGAAATCATACTCTAACCTTTGTTTTTATTTCTTGCTGCTTCAAGAAATATAAAATTCAGAGGAAAGATGGATGGGAAATTCTCCCTAAGTACCCAAAATATTCAGTGGGAATGCTCAGTTATGCATTACTAGTATGTACTGAGGACAGAAAGCTGGTTGAAAGCTCTCAACATGTGGGTGGATTTTTTTTTTAGTATGAGGGGAAATATGTCAACAAATGGATAATGGGCTACTCTTTGCAGAGAAGAAAACACTGTCTATTTAAAGCTCATTGTTTATTGATAACTTTTGTCTTCCTGTCACTTTTTATTTCCCAAATATATCCCTTTCTCCACTTCCTATTCCAAAGAATTAAAAAAAGGAAAAATTAGTTCAGCATGATAAACATATCAACTTTGCCTGACAGTACATTCAATATTCCAAACCCATAGTCCTCTATCTCTACAAGGATAGAAGATGCACTGTCTCAATTTTTTTTCAGGACCAATCTTGATTATTATAATTATACATTTTGATTTTGGTTTTTGCTTTGCTTTTTCTACTTAGAGTATTGTAGTTATTGTGAGTATTATTTTTCTGGTTCTGACATCCTTACTATTTATCAGTTCATCTGTCTTCTCATATTTTTCTGAATTCTTCACATTCATCATTTTTTATGGTAAAGTAGTATTCCATTACATTCATGTACTACTATTTGGTTAAAAACTCATTATTTTGAAGCTTTTTTGTCCTTTTATTGATATTTGTTTTTGAATGTTCCTTTAATATTTATCCATTTCCTCAGTTAAGTAGTTTTGTGTGATCTGATCATGAAGATCAGAAAACTTTGTAGAATTGAATAGTTTCACTAGAACAAAGATACAATAAAAATATTCCCTGGATCATTGACTATCTCCTATCTCTCTTCCAAATGTTCCAAATGGCAGAGATGGTTGGCTGAAATATGATGACCTAGACACAGAAACTAGATATATAAAAGCAAGGAGTGATTTCCAAGTATGTAAGCACTGCAGGACCTAGAAATTGAAGGCAGGAAGCAGAAGCAATTAGGTGATAACATCATTAGCTAATGCCCCATCCCAATGAAGGCATTCAACCTAACTAATAAAAAGCAGTCTAAGAATGTCCTGATGCTAGTGGTCTGATCTTCACCTTGCCATTTACCTTGGCAGTATTGCAAGGGACCGCTAAGGTAACTTTAAAATTGATTTGGTCATTAAGAAAGGGGTACCTTGTAGTTTTTTTGTATGCTCAGTGCTCTGGTGATCTTCATATTATCTGGCATTAGTGTTTGTATATACTTGGGTTCTACACTGCCAGATTTGGTCTGGTAAAATATGTCCTATATGCATAATCTTAGAAAGCAAGTTTCTGGGAGATCTGGGTAGTAGGAAGAAATACAACCTGAATATGTCATTAGATGAAGTAGTGGCCTGTGACTAGCATTTATCTAGTGCCTACTATGTACCACTTACTTTACCAATATCTCTTTTGAGCCTTACGGTAATCCTGGGAACTGAGTGCTTTATTAACTCATTTTACAGCTGAGGAAAATGGGATAGGTTAACAGATTTTCTGAAAAACACATAGCTTGTAAGTATATGAAGCTAAATCTGAACTCAGATCTTCCTGACTCAAAGGCTAGCATTCTCTTCGCTACATCACCTATCTGTTTAATTAAGCTTGTGGATGATACAAGAATTCTTTGAAGGCACCTTTACTTATTTCCAAGAAGCCAAACTTGGGGAGGAAAGAAGTAGCTTCACACTTGTTTTCTAACATTCCCTTTAAATTTGATGCTTTCAATGAATAAAAATCTATTTTCTCTCTCTCCCATCTTCCTCGACTAAATTTTTTAAATAAGAAAAACAAAGCCTTTTTTAAAAATAAATATGCATAGTCAAGCAAAGCCAACCTGGAACTGAAGGTTTTCACGTTGCCATCTGGCTGTTCAATGTTCCCCAGTGCCATTATTGTTCTTCTTGCGCCATCTTGCATTCTCTTCTGCTCCAAAATGATGTCAACATGTTGGTACTCATGATCACAACTCATATTTATATGGAATTCAAAGGCTTACAAAAGCTTACATTTTTCGTCATCATAACCATATGGTACATTTTAGGCTAGTATTATTTTTCCCATTTTAGATATAGATATATATCTAAATATAATAATAATATTTTATAATATATGTATTATTGTATTACATAATTCTTTTATTATATTATTATATAATATATGCTGTTATATTATATAATAATTTAGTTATATAATTATTTTAGTATATTACTATATAATATAAAATGTTATGTTATATAATAAATTTATTAATATAATAAATATATTATTTTCCCCATTTAACAGATGAAATAACCAGAATTCAGACAAGTCAGGTGACTTGTCCAGAGTCATACAAAAAATATACAGTGATTCCCTCATGTCTTATAATATCAAATGCAGTGGTTTCCCAACCCTCATCTCCACCCCACTCCCACAAAAACTTCTGATCTCCAAGCAGGAAGAAAGGAATTTAATCAGACTGAATCTCACAAAAGTGATCCCCTTCTTCATCTTCCCTCAGATATTTCCATGTTGGGAGGTTATTACTTGAAACAAATGAACCTCTAGCTGATCACTGTATCAGGTAGTGTAAGGGATAGATTTGAGTACATGAGGGTTTTCTCAGTCTTCACTTAATTACCCCCTTATATTCTTCAATATTTCTAGTCTTGGTTCTGTTAATAACCGGCTTGTAATCTTGGGCAAAGCATTTCATCTGTCTATGCCTCAGTTTCCTTATGTCAAATATCAGATGATACCTAAAATCTCTTGCAGCTTTAAATCTGTGTTTTTTGGTCCTGTTGCAGTGAATCCAATGAACCTCAAAGGGTTGAGTTTTTTTTAACTCCAGCCCAGAATTTCTCAATTTCAGGCTATTAAAAATAAAGATAAGTCCAGGCTTTGTTCAACACTCTTTTCAAGCTATTTCCTTTCCACTGCTCTTTTTTCAAGGGTAACAAATCAAAATGAAGTGAACCTTCTCTGTTCCTGACCTCCCACGCCTACTGTAATTTGAGGCACACTGAGGCTTGGAGTGGGCTAGTGGGGTGGTGAGAGAGGATAAGGGAGGCTCAACTTCTTTCCCTGCCAGCTCAGAGCTTTGGGAGTAATTGCTATCCTAGGGGCCTAATGTCCCAGGAGATTGATTAGATTCAGTGAAATATGGATAGCTTTACTCTGAACCATATAAAGGCTATATTTACACTGAGATCCTGAACTTTCTCCCTGACCCTGAAGTAGCTATTGGGCTTATAACTTAATGCAGGAGAGGTCCTACTGCCCCCACAAAGTCTTTACTTCACAAGGACAAGGCAACTATTTCCTCAAAGGCTGTTATGAACAGATCTCAAGTCTGTTTCTTTTCTGTACCTTTTAAAAAATATTTTTCTTAATAACTTAGTCTCATTCTCTTCTATTACCAACAGTAGCTAACAGTTTTTTGAATCTGGCCAAGGGCTACAAACCAAGCCTAAGGCAAAGAATATAAAATGCTGCTCCAAATCAGCTTTTAAAAAGGGGACCAGCTGGGGAGAAAAATATAAGAAAATACCGCATTACAGCTTGCCCAGAGTTCAGATATTATAGGCTGAGAAAAAGTGGCACAATTTTTTGCTTCTTTTTTTTTTTTTTTAATAGACTAATGATTTTCCAATAAGGTAACTGTTTCTCCTAGTGCTGAACAGCAACTGCTCTGCAATATAGAGAATGGCTTGAGGAGTTACTTGATTTGTCCAGGGTCACATGGCCAGTGTATGTCTGAACTAATTCTTAGTAAGACTGCTCACTCTCCTCATTCTTCCCTAAATATCTACATTTTAAGAGGTTACTGTTTGAACCAAAAAAAGCTCTATTTTGGTACTGTAGTAGAGAATGTAATGAAGAGGAAATCAGTCAATAAGCATTAATTAAGTTCTTATTATGTTTCAGGTAATGTACTAAGCATTGGGATATAAAGAAAGAAAAAAAAAGGTTCCTTGTATTTAAGAAGCTCACAGTCTGACAAAGGTGATCTGCCCAAAACTTTGTGCAAACAAGATATATACAGGAGATACCAATAGAAAGAAGGCATTAACACTAAGATAACAGATGCATCCCTGAATTAGACCATAAAAAGAATCTTTTGGACACTCTCTTATTCAACTCGGGAATCCACAAAAGGACCCTCCCTATTTCCCCATCCTTCAGAGATCCTGAACCACTGGGGCAGCTCCAGAGCCTGGTGTGGAAGTTAAGCACCAAGGACAGATCACCAAACCCATGCAGCTGCTCCTGGAGCTTTGGGAGAGAGGGGCAGTGCTAGCCTCCAGTCCTGTACCTGAGCTCACATGCAAGCTAATCCAAGCTTTCTCTGAGGTCCATAACTGCAGAAGATAAAATTTGTGAAGTTCTGGTAAGGTTCAGCACAATATTCTGTGTCCAGGCTGAGTAGTCCCTGAAGCCTACAATGGGAAACTACTACAAGAGTAACCCTTGAGCTCATCACCAGGAAGGAGAAAAACTCCAAGGTGATGCCTTGAAGGAGGAGCCTACATTGGACTACTATACTCAGGATTCCCTGCATACAGCATTCTGGGGCTTGACCATAGCACACTCACCTTCAAGAATAAACCAAAGAAAACTTCAAACTCCAACAAGAAAATACCTTAGTTTGAGAGATGCCTAGGGTATAAACAAGGGAAAAGGATAGAGACCCCATAACAAGCCAGGTGGAACTTCAGAGAGAAAAATGGTTTGGTCACATGTACTACAAAAGTACCTGAAAGAAATGAATTTTTAAAATATTGATTGGAAAAGCTAAGGAAGAAAGAATGTCGAAAAACAAACAAACAACCTGACATCTTAGAATAGGTGGAAGAAAACCTCATTTAAGAACTGAATGACCTGAAAATTAAAATGGATTAAATATAAAACAGATTAATATTACAACAAGAAACATCAAAACAAAAACAAAACTTGGAGAAGGAAAAAAATCTAAGAAATATAATATTAAAAACCTCTTGTAGAAATGAGGTCAAATAGAAACAATCAGACTTATTAGATTGTCTAATATCTACATATTACAATTTAATATCTAATGTTCAATTCATTGGTCACCTCTAAAGAAGCCTCAAAATTAAAATTCTTAGAGGTACCACAGTTAAAGTCCAGAACTTCCAGGCAAAAGAAAATAAAATTCTCTAAGTAACCCAAAAGTGGATATTTCAAATATTTTGCTGTTGCTATTGTTCAATCATTTTAGTCATGCCCAACTCTTCATGACTCTATTTTGAGTTTTTCTTGGCGAAGATATTGGAGAGGTTTACCATTTCTTTATTCAGCTAATTTTACAAGTGAGGAAATTGAGGCAAAGAATAAAGTGACTTATCCAGGGTCACACAGCTAGGAAGTGTCCAGGGCCAGATTTGAACTTGAGAAGATGGCTTCCTGACTCCAGGCACAACACTTTGCCACCTAATTATCCCAGATCAGATATTACATACTTTCACTAAAGAGAATAGAGCTTAGAATATGATACCCCAAAAAGTAATAATCTATGTGTCAATGCTAAATATAATCATGCAAGAAAAAAATACAAACATGTTAGTACATATATACATATATTTGAAAGAGAATATGTAGGATGAATTGTTTACAGTTAGTAAACAACAGTTTAGTTGAACAGTTAGTAGGGACTCAAGAAACAAATATTTTTTCAGGTACATAGCAAGAAGTTAAAATGACAGGATATGTGGATGATTCTGTTTCATTTCAATGCTTTCAGAAGGCAAAAATAGAGAAGAAAGAAGGAAAAGGGAAGGCATATCACAATTACACAATAGAGGTGCATAAGATGAAGGGTATTTTTAATAGCTGTAAGGAAAAAGGGTGGAAAAACAGAATTAATTAGAAAATGAAATCTAATATTTATAAGAAATGCACAAACATTAAAATTTACATAGCATTAAAACAAAATCTATTATACTTCAGTTCAACTCAAAAAAGCAGGGGTAGTAATCATGATTTCAGAGCAGGGTACAGTAAATAGAGAAACGAGAAATAGATATAAACAAGGACATTACCTTATGCAAATCACATAGACTTTTCACCTCTTTCTCTGAACAATGTCATAAAATCAATAAAACCATCACTTCTAGAAAGGATATATCAATTGATTGCCATATGAACCAAAGGTCTTGGACAGTTTTAAGTTTCAAAAGCTAATTGCACTAAGATTTTTGGAACACCTTTTATATGAACTCACCATCATTGCTATTCTTCAGACTACAAAGCCCTTCCCAAACCATTACTTCCTCATTTGTGTTGGAATACTTTTTTTGAACAAATCAACTTTCTTCTCCTTCTGGTTAGCTGAAAGCAACTAATCAGGGTTCATAGGAGAGCCAGAAGCCTCAATTGTTAGACTAGAATCTAGTTCAATGATCTCAACCCAATTTTTCATATTCTCAATTTTCTTAAGTTCATTCTCTCCATCACCCCAATTAACTAAATTGGCAAATTAGACAAGCTGGATCTATAAGATTCATACAATTCTGAACCATGTCCAGTGGAGGTGGGTCTCCCAAGCTTCAATCAAGTATTTTATGCCAGGATTCCCACTTTCCTTTGTAATGTCTCCTTGTACTTATACTGTTTGGCCATGTCCTCCTTCAGGAGGAAAAACAACATGGCCAATCCAAAATGGCAAGACCACCAGAGTCCCTCTGGATATAAAAGCTTTGATTTTAAAAATATATATTTTGTTACATTTATATAATATATGTTTATATTATATAAATCTTTATATATTTATGTGTATTTTATTGTGTATTTTATATATGTATTACATATATATTGATTTATTTAATATTTTATTTTCCCTGGTAATATGTAAAACAATTTTTAACATTTGTTCTTAAAACTTTGATTTTCTCCCTTCCTCCCACTGCACTCCCACCATTGAGAAGGTACCTGTGAAGTCATGCAAAATATTTCCATGAAAGTCACATTGCAAAAGAAGACATAGATCTCCCTCCCCATCCAAAAAATAAACACTCAAGAAAATGAAGTGTTTTTTTTAAAGCATGCTTCAATCTATATTCAGATATAATCAATTCTTTCTCTAAGTATGGATAGCATTTTTCATCATAAGTTCTACAGAATAGTCTTGGATTATTGTATTGGTGAGAACAGCAATTGACCTTTTTTTAAAGAGTGAAAAATAGTAGATAAGCAACAAGAATACCTCTCCTCTTCCCCTACACCCCCATCCCACCAAGTTCTACCTGGGTCCCATGATATTACTTAGAATAGGTTAATGCTGTACCATGTATAAGTAAAGATGCAATAATTCAGTGAAAAGAACACTAGTTTTGGAGTCAGAAGACCTTTGTATAAATTTCACCTTAAGCCTTTCCTGGCTATGTGATCCCAGGGCTTTAATTCCCTTGTTTGTAAAATGAGAAGGCCGGGTGACAAAATATGTTTAGAAGAATTGCACATGTTTAGCATTGTTTGCTGTCTTGGGGAGGAAGGAGGAGGAGTGAGAGAAAAAAAAATTTGTAACACAAGATTTTGCAAAGATGAATATTGAAAACTATCTTTGAATGTATTTGGAAAAATAAAATACTATTAAAAATGAGATTTGACTCATTGACCTCCAAGATCTTTTCCTGTGTATAAAAACAAGTTCATGATAATAGATTCTACAGTTATTCAACATTTGAAAATTTCTGCGAGCTCTGCAATACTCACTTCCCCCTACTGATGCAGATCACCATTGAAACAACTAGACATTATTAAAAATATCTATCATCTAGTGATCAAATTTCCCTCAATATAAAAGATCTTATCCACATAAACTTAGGATCTTACATCCAAGATTATGACTTTGGTTTGTCGTTCCTTAATTATTGATACCTAAACCCTGAAGAATATCTAATACAATCCTAGTCTATCATCGGCCATGTGTGAATAACTAGATATTTAGTTATTGCTGCCCCCACCCCCTCCATGACTACCCCCTTCATATAGTGCTGGCCTGAAGACTAAAAGATCCTGTTTCATTATTTAATAACTGTGTGACCATGGCAAGTCATTTAACTTCAAATGAGGGTCATAATAGTACCTTCTTCCCAGGACTATTTTATTATCTCGTTTGAGATGAGATAATATTTGAGATGTTATTTGTAATGAGTTAATATTTGTAAAGCACTTAGTACAGTGGCTGGCACTTAGTGTTTATATAAATGCTAGTTATTATTGTTATTATTATTAGAAGAAGAGTAATATGGTTGGACCACCTGACAAAATGATTAAGTAATTAAATTGATGACCACATACAGGCTAATTAGCATGATTATGGCTTTTCCTCTATCAATAAGAGATTAAAAAAATAAACCTTCATTTTTGCTTCTTCCAAAAACTTAGGCAACACAAAAGAGTAGTATTTGGTCCATTCACAATGATGAGACTTTTAATATGGATGCAGAAACTAAGTAGCTTACTTTCATTCATCATGGGTGGTAGTTGAGAGAACATTCTAGCAAACTTGCATTGAAGCATTCTTTCTTGACAAAGATATATGACAAAGCCCCCCCAAATTCATATAGCTGTAGATCAAAGTCATGGGCACTGACCATTTGTGTTCCAGATTCATAAAAGGTCTGTTTGAGGTTTTGATAGGAATGGGGAGTGAGGTTGACTTTAGGAATAGAGAATCCTGAAATCTTGAACAAGCTCTGGATTAATTATCATCCCTGGATGACAAAAAGGATAAATTACATAGCTCACAGTGTCACTTATTTAGTACTGTAAGAAACCTTAGATAAAATCTAGTCCAATCCCACATTTTACAGACAAGCAAACTGAGGTTCAGAGTTGTTGAATGACTTTCCCAATAAATAAATAGTAAATTACAGAATAGGATTTGAACTCAGTTCTTTTGCCTAAACCCAATGTTTTTTCCATTGCCATCATTGATATAAGCTTTTCCAAGTGGAATAAACATCAGTTAAAAATCACTTAAGTGCCTTCTCTATGGCAAGAACTGCACTAGACAATGAAGATACAAAGCAATAGTTAAATATTCCCTACCTTCAAGAAGTTTATATCTTATCAGAGAGAAGACAAGGGATAGATAGATGATAGATAGATAGATAGATAGATAGATAGATAGATAGATAGATAGATGATAGATAGACGGACGGACAGATAGATAGATAGATGATAGATAGATAGATAGATAGATAGATAGATAGATAGATAGATAGATGATAGATAGATGGATAGATAGATAGATGGATGGATGGATGGATGGATAGATAGATAGATGATAGATAGATAGATGGATGGATGGATAGATAGATAGATAGATAGATAGATAGATGTGGATGGAAAGAGGGAGATGGAGAGATGCAGAGAAAGATGGATAGATAGCTATCAATCAACTGCTCAATCAACAAACCCTTATTGAATATTTACTATTTGCCTATAATTAATAACCACAAAGCACTCATAAGTGAACATTGACAAAACAATTTAAGACAGAATTAGCTAACCCAATTTATAACTATTGTGGCACTCTCTTGGAAAGCTGAGAGTCATCCCAACATGCTGTGGGACTACCAAATAAGCATTCCACATTTCACCTCGGCTCCTCACTGTCCAACTAATTTCAAGTCTTTCTTCTAATAAACTGAGCAAGGGTTTTGGCTGATCCTCTTGGTGGAAACCTAACCTATTCCAAGAGAGTAGAAGTAACTTGCTGGGGATTGCTCCCCTTTGCTGCCATTTGCTCTAGTCAAAGGTCCCACAATTACTGAACCTTTAGAACTCATAAGGTGGCTTCTAAACCTGAAAATGTTCATCTCAGAATCCACACTTGTTCATTTAAGATTGGGAAAGAACAAACCGAAGGAACAGCTTGCTTAGTCAGGAATGATCCTTGCAGTAACTTCATGGCACCCAGTTGGTACCACAGTGAACTGTATCCCTCAAATGAAGTCTAATGGTAGGGAGTTACCATGAGGGGAGAATTGAAAAAAAAACAGTGAATGGGAAATTTTAATTATCTTTAACTATAATAGGGCATTATACAGCACAACATGCACTCCACTGTTATTATCTCGGGAGAGGAAAAGCACCAAGGAATGACCTACATTGGTTTGTTATATCAAATTGACAAATTCTTCAGAAGTGAGTATATTTGAGAAACCTCTGGGAGCATCTCAGTAAGTCAACTCAGAATGGGATCCATGAGATGGTACCTATAGGCTTAATCCATGCATGCTCCCAACTCCACAAAGAATGAAACAGTCTGTGCCCTCACATCACTTACATTTTATCAGAGTAAACAACATGTACACAAATAAGTATATTCAAGGCAGATATATAGATTATATGTGTATATGTAGACACATAAGTGTCTATGTATATATGAATATATGTAATGTATATATTTATATTTCTAGATAGATGGGTGGATAGATAGATAGATAGATAGATAGATAGATAGATAGATAGATAGATAGACAGACGGACAGATAGATAGATAGATAGATAGATAGATAGATAGATAGATAGATAGATAGATGGATAGATAGATAGATAGACAGACAGACGGATAGATAGATAGACAGACAGATAGATAGATAGATAGATAGATAGATAGATAGATAGATAGATAGATAGATGGATAGATAGATTGACAGATAGATAGATAGACAGATAGACAGATAGATAGATAGATAGATGATAGATGGATAGATAGATAGACGGATAGATAGATAGATAGATAGACGGATAGATAGATAGATAGATAGATAGATAGATAGATAGATAGATAGATAGAGGTAGCTAGGTGACAATAGATTGAGGGTTGTGTATGAAGTCAAAAAATCCATCATATACTTTATTAGATGTGTAACCCTAAACAAGTCATTTACTATCCATTTTATAGATAAAGTGATTCAAAAAGTGACTTTCTTAGGATATATGTATATATACATATATATATGTAATATATTAAAACCTTGAATATACTTATATTTGTATATAACACTTATCTCCCATGGTTGAGGATCAAATAAGATAATAATTGTAGCGTGCTTAGCATAGTACCTGGCACATAGAAAGCACTATATAAATGGTAGCTATTATTATAAAATAAATACAAGGTTGTTAAATGCAACTTGATACGCAAAATTATTTTAAGAAGGAGAGCACCAGCAGCTAAAGGATCAGGAAAGATTTCTGTAGACCCTGGCACCTGAGATGAGTCTTGGAGGAAAGTAGAGAGTCAACAAGATGAAGGTGAAGAGGTGCATAAGACTTTATCAGAAGAAAGCTGTAAGAGGTCTCAAGCACTGTAGCACAGAATATTAATAAAATGTTACCTGATGTTTGTAACAGAAATAGCTCAGTTGGGAAAATGCCAAACTAAAGATCAAAATGTTTTTATTTCAATATTAGGCTTCAGCTCTCTGGGATCCTGTCTTTATGATAGGTGCCATGGTGTGTAGTAGGCAGAGCTGTGAATATAGAGGCAAAATATTTGCAATTAGGTTCTGGCTTCATCGCTAACAATTTTTGTGACCTTCTGCAAGTCACTTAATTCCTTCAAGTTTCTTCATCTATAAAAATATAAATTGCACTAACAACTGCCTCATAATTACATTATGAAAATTTTTGTTTTGTTGAATCATTTTTAATCATGTCTGACACTTCATGATTCCATCTGGGATTTTCTTAGCAAAGATACTGGAATGGTTTGCTTTTTCCTTCTCTAGCTTGATTTACAGATGAAGAAACTAAGGCAGAGCTAAATAACTTGCCCAGAGTCACAAAGCTAATAAGTTCGGGGCCAGATTTGAACTCAGACTTTAAGTCTGGTTCTCTACCCACTGAACCATCTAACTGCCCCATATTAGAAAGAAAAGAGCTTTATAAATTTGAATATTTTATGTAATTGGGATCTAATTTTATCCTACAATACAAAGAGTCCTCTCTTTAGAGTTAGGGGACTTTGGTTCAAATCTAGCTTCATTAAACCTCAAACCTGAGATTCCTCATCTATAAGATGAAGAGGTTGTACGAAATAACCTTTGAAGTCCCCTCCAAGACTGGAGCTATGATCCATAATATTTCCTATTCAGTAAGCCAAGGACACGGGGAATGCCTTTTGCCCTTCTACATATTTTATGATGTTCCTATCTCTCCTATCATGTAGCTCTATCCCTGTGTCTGTCCCTCTGTCTCTGTCTCTCAGTTATCTCTATCTGTCTGTCTTTCTCTTTCTCTGTGTCTGTGTCTGTTTGTCTCTGTCTATGTCTCTCACTTTCTGTCTCCCTATCTGTCTCTGTCTCACTCCTGTCTCTCTGTCTCTGTCTCTTACCTTTCCTCCCACCTTTTTCTCTCTCATTCCCATTAAGAGTAGAGGAAAACCCAAGGAAATACTAAAGAAGGGAAAGGGACCTGTATGTGCCAAAATGTTTGTGGCAGCTCTTTTCGTAGTGGCTAGAAACTGGAAGATGAATGGATGTCCATCAATTGGAGAATGGTTGGGTAAATTATGATATATGAAGGTTATGGAATATTATTGTTCTGTAAGAAATGACCAACAGGAGAAATACAGAGAGGCTTGGAGAGACTTACATCAACTGATGCTGAGTGAAACGAGCAGAACCAGGAGATCATTATACATTTCAACAATGATACTGTACGAGGATGTATGCTGATGGAAGTGGATATCTTCAACATAGAGAAGAGCTAATCCAATTCCAATTGATCAATGATGGACAGAATCAGCGACACCCAGAAAAGGAACACTGGGAAATGAGTGTAAACTGTGAGCATTATTAATATTTTTTTGTTTTTGTTTTTCTTCCCAGATTATTTTTACCTTCCGAATACAATTCTTTCTTTGCAACAATAACAACAAAATTCGGTTCTGCACATATATATTGTACCTAGGATATACTATAAGATATTTAATATGTATGGGAATGCCTGCTATTTAGGGGAGGGGGTAGAGGAAAGGAGGGGAAAAAATCAGAACAGAAGGGAGTACAAAGGATAATGTAAAAAAATTATCTATGCATATGTCTGTCAAAAAATGTTATAATTATAAAAATTAATTTAAAAAAAAGAGTAGAGGAAAATCAGCTCATTCTCTGTCCCACTGCAGCTGCCATATGGCCATGAGTACATGGAAGCTAAACACCATGTCCTGACTGGCAAGGTTCAACCTGGGTTTGAGATTGCCCTTTTTGTTTGTTCTTTCCCGATTTTGGATGAATAGGTATTAATACTGAAATGGACATGTTTAGTCTTAAAAGCTACATTTTGATATGAAGTTTCATGGGCATGAATTATTTCAATCTTTGAGCCAAAAGGAACCTTAGAGTTTAGATGGTATTACATCTCATAAGTACATAGTGCTTTAAAGTTTAATAAAATATTTAAAGTAGTTAATGTAAGCAATATTATCCCTATTCTACATAGGAAATTGAGGAAATTGAGGTCTATAAGGGTTCTTTGGCTTTTTCAGTGCTATAGAGTTAATAAATGTTAGATCTGATATTTAAACCCAGCTCTTTTCTGGCCCTGTCCAGACATCTTTCCACTTTACCCTAATACATCTAGTCCCTGAGTCATTGAATTTCTAAGATTAAAGGCACCTCCATAGACATCTGCTTTAATATATATCTGAAAAAAATAATACAACATAACCAATAAGTAGCCAGGAGTCCCGCTTCCATCTTTACTGTTTGGATGAAAAAAAGAAGTCCTTAACCAAAGTCACATGGCTTAAAAGAAGATTTGAACTTAACCCTGAACTTCTAATTTCAAATCCAATGCTCTTTTTGCTACTCCTACACATCCTCTCTACAGTGTAGTAGAAAGTCATATTTGACTAATGACTCATTTTCTTTTCTTCTTTCCACATAGGATCATAGATACTGAATTAGAAGGAACCTTAAAATTTATCTAATCTAAGTCATCTCATTTTATAGGTGAAAAACCTAAGCCCACACTGGTAAATTGACTTGTCTAAGGTTTCCAATCGGAAAATAGTCGAGTCAAGATTTAAACCTATTCCTCTTACTCCTAATTCCACACTTTGTGTTGTACTTTGCTGCCTTCTCCAAGTGACAAAGTCTACAAGTGACAAAATAGAAATGCTACTACCAATATGGACACTAATGACAGGCCGTAGAAATGAGTGCCCCAACCAATAGAGTTATTTTCACATCAGCCCTTAAGAAAAAGAATAGCAATCCAAATGGTCTGGTAGATGATTTATGCTCCTCTGACTGGCATACAAGAAGAACCAATGCTGCCCTCATAAGAAATGCATTATTACACTAAGGTTTGATTTCTTGTTCTAAGAAGACAATTGTGAGTTTTTATAAAATTACTAGCCTGGTAGCATCGGATCCCATTCATTTTTGGCAATTTCCCTTATGGATTAGAAAAGATGCTTTTTTGCTATGCTTTACATATGAAGGAAGAGAGAAAGAAAGTAACCCTTTAATGGTGAGTCCTGGGTACAATCCTCTTCATGTGTCCCTTAATAAGCTGTCAAGCCTATTTTTAAAGTAGTGTTTTTCAGTAGTAACAAATGATGAGAATGAAAATGGGTACTTATCAATCGGGGAATGAACAAATTGTGTATGTTTGTGAATGTCATGGAATAGTATTACATTTTCAGAATCGAAGAATATGAAGAATTTGTTATCACCTTGGGAATCCATCAATTTCCATCAATTGATGGAAAGTAAAATAAATAGAATTATAAAAACAATCTTCATAAGGATTACAATTTAATTTAAAAACTTTGAAAGACTTCAAAACTCTGATGCAATGATCAATCATGCCTCTAGAGGACTATCATTGATGATACAGTGGCGGATTATATGTGCAGAAGGAGCATGTATTGTCAAATTTGATAATGTTGTTGACCAGACTTGATGATGAATGTTGATCTTGTTACAAGGGAAGGTTCAGAGAAAGGGAGGAAAGGAGAGAAGTATGGAGTTAAGGAAGTGACAATGATTTTTTTTTTAAGAGCATCATTACATTTTTTTTTTTAAAGTCTGTCACCCAGCAGTGTCCTTCAGGCACCAGACAATTACCAATTAGGGCCGTAATAAAAGCAGTGGTTATGTTACTAATCATGATGAGAGTTTGGAAACCAGAAGGACTGGTATTTCATCAATGCATTTACAGTCTTCACTCTGAATTCCATGTTTCTTACCCCTGACAATAATGTTACCAAGCCACCTGTACAAAGGGTGTGGCTTCTGATTGGTATTCTTTATGTAAACTCATATAATGAGAATGTGCAGGTGCTGATTAGGAAGGAAAACATTGCTACATCAAAGCTTAACCCAGGGCCTGTGGCATTCCGCTCAAGGAATTATGTGTCCCTTGAATGGAAGGTCCATTCTCAGACATGGACATGTGATAGACAAAAGATCAGATATCTAAAATGATGACTTTTTGGAAGCTTTTTGAAAAATTAAGCCTCTATTTTGAAAGTTATCTCACTGGACTATGAAGAATCCATCCCTATGGAATGAGATGATCAAATTAACCACAATACTAGAGGTTAGAAAATTACTTTATTGCTTAATTTATTTTATGCCTTGATGTCTTATATCATTTCAGAAAGTCACTGTTAATTCTTACACCTCCCCAGTATACAAAGACTTGTAAGAAAGGAAAATTTCTTAATAATTAGAGCTGTCCAAAAGTGGAATGGGGTGACTTAAGAGGTGTGAGGAGGCCTTCACTGAAAGGTTGAATGATCATTTATTGGGCATACTCTACAATGATTTTTGGATTGGAATGTGATTTCACAAAAGGAGTGAAATCTCCATGAGGAAACTCCTTCTAACAAGACATTGTATAATCTTAAAGAGGTGCTTAGGACCACTGAGAGGTGATACTACTTGCATAGGGTCACAAAACCAGCTTGCCATCATGGGACTCACATGTGGGCCTGCTTGACTCTGAGGATCATTTTCTATCTACTAGAATCCCAGAATTATACCTAAAAGAAGCTGTAAAGATTACCTAGTCCAACCTTCTCATTTTACAGGGGAGGACACTTAGGGCTATTGAAGTAAAGAAGGGATTCCTTTTCGGGCATGGATTGGATTAGATGTCAATCAAAATCCCTTCCAACTTAAAAATTCTGTGATTCCTCAACCAATTTTGACTCAGAGCACATAGCATGCATATCACTGTTTCTCCTGAGTCAGAAAACTCATTTTAAATAATCAATACATTTCCTAATTAAAAGACACATTGGAAACAGAGACAGTAGCTGAACCAGGTTACCAAATCCACACAGAACAGATTCTATCCAGAAGGAGGATTCATTTAATGCTCTTGACAGTGACACTTGAAAAATTATAACCTGGCTCTGGACAGCTCCAATTTTGCATAGAAAATCTATTCCATAAATGTTGTTGGTTAAATAATTTGGGAGATACCAAAGCTTTTTAGGTGTTTTCAATCATAAGGCTTTGAATATATGTACATATATTTATGCACACACATACATATTTGAATATATATATACACACATATTTGAGTATATATACATATTTGAGTGTATGTGTAATTTTTTAATTTTTTCTTTTTTATTAAAGCTTTTTATTTTCAAAACATATGAATAGATAATTTTCAAAATTCACTACTATGAAACTTTGTGTTCCCAAATGTTTCCCTCCCTTCCCCCGCTTCCTCCCCTAGTTGGCAAGTAATACAATATATGTTAAACATGTGCTATTCTTCTGTACATACACACACACACACACACACACACACACACACACACACAAACAGATCAAAAGGGAGAAAAAAAAACAAATTGGAAAGTGAAAATACTAAGTTGCAATCCACTCAGTCCCCACAGTCCTCTCTTTGGGTGCAGATAGCTCTCTTCATAATGAATCAGCCTAAATCACCTTACTGTGGAATAGAGCAAATATCCATCAGAAATGATCATCATATAATCTTGCTGTTGCTGTGTACAATGTTCTCCTGGTTCTACTTTAGTATTCATTCATGTAAGTCTTTCCAGACGTCTCTTAAAAAATCCTGCTGATCATTTCTTATAGAACAATAATGTTCCAAAACATTCACATATCATAACTTCTTTGGCCATTATCCAGCTGAAAGGCATCCACCTAATTTCCAGTTTCTTGCCACTGCAAACATTTTTTGTGAGTATGTAATTTTTAAAGCAAAAAGGAGCCAAGCTGGGGGGAGTTGGTCTCAGAGTCAGGAAAACCTGGGATGAAATCATCTCAGTTCCTTAGGCACCTCTCTGAGAACATAAATTACAGAATGACTTATCTGTATTGGCACTGGGAATTCCCTCAGGTGAAAATTTCCAGCACTGATGAAATTATAGGTCTAAATAAAAAAAAAATAAAACTTAAATCTACACAATAAGCATATCTGTTAGAAGCAGCCCTGTTAGACTACCCTACTTCCAAAGTTGGTGCCATTGCTCAAATGATGCAAAGAATTCTTGTTTCTTGAAGTATTTGGAGTTTTTGTTTGTTTTCCTTGCAGGGAAAAGCTTAACATGTGATATCATTTTGACTGGTAACCACTGATAATTCTTGGGTTTAGCCCAAAAACTGCTGAGAGCTCAGCAAACCTAAATAGTAGAGCAGAGGATTGATCTCCTCTCAAGTCTCATTAGAATAATGACTACATCAGTCAGAGCTTCTTGTGTCATGTTTGCCTTCTAAACCCTTTAATTGCACTGTAGCACTGACCCTGAAATGATTTCTCCCCTCCCCCCATCCTACAAAGTTAGGAAATGAGAAAATTTTATAATGTCAGGCTTGGACCCACCTCAGACACTGATTAGTTTTGTGACCCTGGGCAAGTCAGTTGGGCAAGTCTTGAGATGCTAATTTTCCTCTTCTTTGAAATGAGGGAGTTGGACACAGTAATCTCCCAAGGTCCCTTGTAGCCCTGAGTCTATGATTCTATAATCCTATGGAAGGAAAACAAGAATTAGAAAGGATAATGGCAGAGTGCCCAGGCTGCAATTACAAAAAGGAACATGTTATACTTATTTTAACGTCTTTTTTTACATCTTCCCTCTCAGAAAGACATACCAGAACAAGCAAGGTTTTTAAACACTAAGAAAGGAAGAAAACACTGATCAATTCTCAAGCAGGAAATAGTTACTGAGCAAAAACACAAAAGTGGTCATAGTAATTATAATGTTTGTTCAATTAATGAGAAAAGCAGAAATAAACACATTAACCTGAGCCATGTTGTCTAGGGTGGACACAATATGACAGGAAGGAGAGTGGACACAGACAGAAACCTAGTAGAAGGACACAGTAGTGAGAAAACCTATGCTCCCAAGCAACAGAATTCTTGAGGGCCTTGGTTCATTCAGGAACAATTTAGATCATGTTAAGAACTTCTTTGGTAGCTATTCTTGTAATATTCAGTATTACCCTCTTCTCTTAAGTTATGGAGCAATGAAATGCTCCTTTTTTTCACAGCCACCCTTAACAGGGCACTTAGAAATATGCTTACTTTTTAAAAAAATTTTTATTAATTTTTATAATTATAACATTTACTTTGACAGTACATATTCATAGGTAATTTTTTTTTTATATAACATTATCCGTTGTACTCCCTTCTGTTCCAAATTTTTCCCCTCCTTCCCTCCACCCCCTCCCCTAGATGGCAGGCATTCCCATATAGAAATATGTTTATTTTAAAATAAACAAGTCTCAATAATAAGGACAAAAATAATAATTGTTGTCAATTTTATATGATATTTTACATTCCAAATTTTATTTAGTTAGCATTGATTGAGTCCCTGCTGTGTTTCTGGAACTGTGCTAGATTCTGGAGATAGAAACACAAAAATAAAAAAAATCTGCCCTCAAAAAGCTTACATTCTACAAAGGAGGATACAACATGAACAAAAATTAGTACAAAATAATTTCAAAAGGGAAAGAGTGCTAACAGCTAGGAAGAAGCAGAATATCATGGATTTGGAAAAAAGCAATGGATTTGAAACCAGACATTGTTATTATTGTCGTTTAGTTGTTTCAGTTGTGTTCAAGGATCTGGGTTCAAATTTAACTTCTATCACTGACCTATGTGACTTTTGACAAGTTACTTAATCTGACCTCTCTGAACTTCAATTTCCTCATCTGTAAAATTACAAGGTTAGACTAGATGACCCCTAAGGCTCCTTATCTTACAATTACAGGAAATCAGGAAAGATCTTGTGTAAGAGGTAGTCCTTGTGGAAAGCTATGGGGTAGAGAGAAAAAGAAAAAGAAAGAAAAAAGAGAGAAAAAACATTTCAAACAGGAAGGGCCTTTTGTGCAAAGGCAGGAAATGGAATACAGTATATGGGAAACAGATAGCAGGCCAGTCTGACCAAAAAGGGGGAGGGAAGGGAATAAGCATTTAGATAGCACCTACAGCATGCTAGGAATTGTGTCATATAATCCTCACAACAACCTTTAGAGGCAGGTGTTATTATTTTTCCATTTTACAGTTGAAGAAACTGAGGCAATTTGCTCAAGATCATATATCTAAGAGTATCTGAAGCTTAATTTGAACTCAGATCAATCCTAGATTCCTGGCTCAGTGTTTTAGTCATCACTTTACTTACTGATGTGAAAAAAAGACCAGAAAAATTCTTGAGAGGCAAATTGTGAAAGATTTAAATACCTTCTTCTTTTTTTAACAAAGTTTTTATAGCTGTCTTCTGTTTCTTACATTATGATAATTATCCCAGGTTTCCAGCCTCTCCCAGAGAACTATCCAATATAACAAATAGTAATTTTTGAAAGGGGTTGGGGAGAAAGACAATCAGCACAAAGGATCAGTACTTTGAAAAAGTCTGAAAACATGTACAAGATGTAACCTCTGCACGCCTCTCACATCCTTGAAGTGGGTGAGTTGGGGCTGTTCTCTCATATCTCTTCATTTGGGTCCTGTTGATCTTTATCATTTTGTAACATTTACTTTTGGTGTGTCACTGTTTTTTCCATTTACATTGTCTACAGTTATTGTGTATATTGTTTCCTTGATTCTACTTAGTTCAATCTGCATCAATTCATAGACATCTTTTCATACATCTCTATATTCATCACATCCACCATTTCTTACACAAATAATATTCCATTACATTCATGTTGTATCACATTTTGTTTAGCTATTCTTCAATCAACGGACATCTACTTTCTTTCCCAATTCTTAGCTATGACAAAGGGTCATTTTGGCATTTAAATATTCTTTATATACATTATTTTATTTGGACCCCATATTAACCCACAGTAGTAAGTTGGACAAGCTTTATTATTTCCTGAAAATTCAGACAACTGGGACTGAGAAATTAAAATGATTACTTGTTATTATTGTTTAGTTGTGGACACAGACCTCATGGACTTTGTCCACAAGAGGTTTTCTTAGCAAAGATATTGAAATGGTTTTCCATTTCCTTCTTAATAAATGAGTAATTAAGGCAAATAAGGATTGTGACTTGCTCAGGGTCACACAGCTAACAAATGTCTAAAACTGATACAAAGTCAGATTTTTCTGACTCTTATCCACTGCACCACTTAATTGCCTTAAAATGACTTACTTGAAGCTATACATCCAATAAGTAATAGAGTCAAAATTTGATTCCAGGACTTTTCATTCTAAATCCTATGTTCTTTCCATGCCATGAAGTCTATTTTACAACTTAAAAGACACAACATGTAAGAAGGAACATTTTCCCTCTTCCAGCATCTACAAGAACAAGCTATGGGTACCTCACATCTGATAGTTTAAAAAGCACTTCATGCTTTTAACACCATCATTATATGCCAAAGAACTTAGAACTGGAAAGGACCGGAGTAGCCATCCAGTCCAAACACCATATTTTACAGGTTGAGGAATCTGAACTCATTTCCTTCAGCTCCAAATTAGAATAAAAATCTTATTGTTCATTTAATGACACATTTGGGGTTTTCTTGGTAAAAATACTGAAATGATTTGCCATTTTTTTTCTCCAACTCAGTGATTTTCTATTTCTTTCTCTAACTCATTTCACAGATGAGAAAATTGAAGCAAGAAAGGTTAAGTGACTTGCCCAAGATCACACAATTAGTCAGTGTCTAGACTGGATTTGAACTCAGGTCTTCCTGATTTCAGATTCTGCATTCTATCCATTGCACCATCTATCTGCTTGAATACAAATGTAGCTTCTTATAAATCATTCTGAAGAGATGACAGCATGTTAACATGCTAAAGGGAGAAACCTTCTTTCCACAGACTAAGTAAATCACATTTTCCATAATGAATCTGATCTGTAGATTTTTATTTCAATCACATGGTTCTAGGCAAACTGCGTTACTGGTAATATGACCCACTCCACTACACAATTATGCTTTGTACTTAGCCCCTTTCATCCCTGAATTGCCAAGCTCTTCATAAACATTAATTAACTCAATTCCCCCTTGTAAAATGAGTATCATTATCCCTCCTTTAAAGCTTGGGAAACCAAGTCACCCATAGGCTGCCAGCAGCGGGTCACAGGCTGAGTCAGTGTTTGAATGAGGTTTTGAGATCCTCAGTACTAATACTGA
Source organism: Sminthopsis crassicaudata (assembly GCF_048593235.1). Taxonomy (NCBI): domain Eukaryota; kingdom Metazoa; phylum Chordata; class Mammalia; order Dasyuromorphia; family Dasyuridae; genus Sminthopsis; species Sminthopsis crassicaudata. The sequence goes on from NC_133620.1 coordinate 192,340,076, forward strand.
GCTCTCCCAGCCTGCCTGGCCCCACTCCCACAGAGCATGCTGTCTGTCAGCATCATCTCTCATCTTGGTCCTGAGTCTTCCACACCCCATGGAGCTGGTCTGAGCCACAGTGCGGACTGCTGAGTAAACAAGAACTCGACACTCCCATCAACTGCAGGGAGGGCGTGAACAAACCGAAATAGGGATGCCAAAAGCCTGCTTTTATGTTATTGACTGGTGGGATTTTTTTTCCCCTTGATCTTTTCCAAATTTCACTTCCTATGTTTAATTCTGCCATTTATCTAAATCTACAATTCAGTGTCTCCACCCCACACCCCAACCCTGGACTCCAGCTATTCTTGGAAGTTCCCTCCCCTTCCCTGTTCATCTTAGGCAAAAATCAGTCCTCTCACACAAATGCTCAGCTTTCAACCCAGACCTTCTTCTTAAGGCAAATCAGCACAGGGTAAGTGGGGGATGGAAGGGAAGGCTGGAAGTACATACAGGTTAGACAGTGAGTGCCTGATAGATTCTTGGAATGATGAGCACATTGAGAATCCCAAGCCGAATATGAAGGCGTTCTTGATCCATCCTTAAACTGTCTATGAATTTTTTCTTTTGGGTTTTTTCAAGATTTACACCTGATGAAGAGCAGATAGATGGTTCAGTGGTTAGAATGCGGGTCCTGGAGTCAAGAAGACCTGAATTCGCCAGTCCTAGGCAAGTCACTTAACCTTGCTTGCCTCAGTTTCCTCATCTGTAAAATGGGGTAGAGTGGGAAACAGAGAACCACTCCAGTATCTTTGCCAAGTAAACCCCACACAGAATTGAACATGACTGAAATGACTGAACAAGAAATGACTGGTTAAAAAAGAGAAATCTATTGACACTCTTGATTTTGTGTTGTGAGATATTCCATTCATTTGAAAGGCAACCTAGTATAGTTAGGGTTGGACTTGGTATATTGCTATATTGAACTTGGAGCTAAGAAAACCTGATTCTTCCATAAAAATGTGAATTTTTTTTTTTTTGGCAAGATAATAAGAGTTAATTGACTTGCCCAGAGTCACACAGCTAGTAAGGGTTAATTGTCTCCAGTCTGATTTGAATCCAGGTCCCCTTGACTCAAGAGCCAGTATTCTACCCATTGTACGATCTAGGTGCCCCAGAACATGAGTTCTTTGAAGGCAAGAACCAAGTTTTTACCTTTCTTTACATCCCCATTACTTAGCACGGAGCCTGACATAAAGTAAGGATTTACCCATGCTTGTAGATGACTGACTGGCTGACGGAGCTCAAATCCCATATCACCCTTAGCTGTAGATCCTGGACAAATCATCTGATCTCTTTGATCCTAAGATGTCTAGATGACCTCTGAGGTCCTTTATAGCTCTAAATCAATGAATCTATGACACTGGGAAAGTTATTTAAACATCTCTGAGCACGAGCTCTCATCTATATTATGTATATAACAGTTTCTAGTTTGTTATCCAGTCATTTCAGGTGGGTCCAATTTTTTGTGACCAAATTTAGGGTTTGCTAGGCGAATATATTGGAATAATTTGCTATTTCCTTCTCCAGTTCATTTACAAATGAGGAAGCAGAAGTAAATAGGGTTAAATGACTTGCTTAGGTCTCTAAGGTGGTTAAATTCAGTCAGGTCTTCCTAACTCCAGACCCTCCATTCTAGTGCCATCTTTCTGCACTTAACCAAGAGTAAATCTTGGAAAACCCCATTAGAAAAAATTCACAGACATGAATTTAACATGAGGGTCAAGAGCTCCTTCAGCTTATAGTTAATTGAGGCCAGATTCAAACTCTTGAATATGAGTCTTCCCAACTCCAAGGCCCAAAAATCTACTGCACCACCTCTCTGCCAGTTCATGGGAGAGTTGTGATCAAATGAGATAAAGACACTGAGCTAGTTACAAGCTTCATAGACTTCATCTGTAAAATGAAGGAGATTCTATAAATCATCTTCTAAAGCTCCTTTGAGATCTAAATCTATGATCTATCATCCTATGTAAAGTGCTTTCAAACCTTAAGTCCCTGGATAAATGTGACCTGCCATTATTGTTATTATCTTGGACAATGGAGAAGAAAGTAGATAAAGGGTTATGAACTTAACATGACCCAACGTGGAAATTAGAGACTTATTTGAGCCAGCCAAGAAAGAAGAATTCCCCAGCTACCTTTGTGTGTAAAAGGTGGGACTAGGAGCCTCAGGCATCAAAAAAATACAAAAATGATTTAAATAGGTCAAAGATATTCAGTACCCCAGAAGTAGGAAGGAGTTATAACACACTCAGTTGTTATCTCTCCCCCAGCCAGATGCTTATGAACACATTCTGGAGAGACAAACAGTGGGAATAAACAGAGCAGAACAAAGATGGCAGCAGTACCAATGAATGAATTTTTAAAAGCATTTATTAAGCTCTTGTAAGGATTAGGCTAAGTGCTTGAGAAACAAACAGAAAAAACAAGACATTCTTGCTCTCAAGTAGCTCACCTTCTGATGTAGGAACAACACTTAGAGGAAGTCCCATGACACCTGCCAAAAATAAAGGGTAGCGGAGGAAAGAAGTACAAATGGGACAAGAGTTGTCAGTGAAAGAGTAACTGACATAACACAGAGGAGAAAACCCTGATCTAGTGCAAAAGGGAGAATCTTAAATGTTTTTTGAATACCATCCAAAATATTATTGTAGTCACAGAAACTGGAAAAAAATGGTCATCTAGGGGAAAAAGTCGGGTCTCCATAAGCTCAGAAGGAAATCTTTTTTTTTAATACCAGTTGTTCCATGATACTGTAATTCCCAGATCCGACCCAGACAAGAGAAATGAGTTATCAAAGTGTCTCACTTGGCCCTTCATATCAAAAATAAGTTTCTGAGACAAGGGATAAATTAGAATTGCAATTCTGACCTCCTCATTTTACAAGCTTTCTTGACAATAATCCTCTCTCCAAACTGAGAATTATTCAGTCTATATCTTCCTTGTTTCCAACTCTTTAATGACCGTACAGTGAGTCCCAGGATAAGATTCCACTCATTTATTGGTCCCAGTTTTGTTCTTTGAAAGCATGCAGAGTAAATCTAATTTATCTTCCACATCTAATTCATCTTCCATTCTTCAAACATTTTAAGATGACTACCATATTCCACCCCTCCCCAAATTATCTTCTTCAGACTAGATAAACCTACTTCTTTCAAATATTTCACATATGATAGAGTTTTGAGTTACTCCATCATGCTGATCACTTCCTTCTGAGTATATACAGTTATCCCTTCCACATCATGGGGGGAAGGAGTATGAGTGCGGTACCTTTCAGGGCATACTCCTAGTAGTGAGAACTCTGGGTAAGAAGGTATGGACATTTCAGTCACTTACATAATTCCAAATTGCTTTCCACAATGATAGGACCAAGTTACAGTCTGACAGCTGGTACATTAATATGCCCTTCCAACAATGACTATATCCATTTTTCATCTTCTTCACCAGTTTGCTGAGTGAGCGGTGAAACCTCAGAGTTATTTTGATTTGCATTTCTCTTATTAATGGGGATGTGAAGCAATCTTTCAAGTGGCTGTGAATAGTTTGCAATTCTTCTTTTGAAAATTGTGCTTTTACTTTGACAACTTCTCTTTTATGAAATGGCTCTGTATCTGGAGGAAGGAGAACATGTCACAGCCTTGACCCAGTATGAACATAATAAAATTCACTAAAATTCCTCATTCTGATGGACAGAAACAACTACACCCAGAGAAGGAACACTGGGAAGTGAATGTAAATTGTTAGCACTACTGTCTATCTACCCAGGTTACTTATACCTTCGGAATCCAATACTTAATGTGCAACAAGAAAATTGGATTTACACACATATATTATATCTAGGTTATACTGTAACACATGTAAAATGTATGGGATTACCTGCCATCGGGGGGAGGGAGTAGAGGGAGGGAGGGGATAATTTGGGAAAATGAATACAAGGGATAATGTTATTCAAAAAATTATTCATGCATATATACTCTCAAAAAATTATAAATAAAATTTAAAAATAAATAAATAAAATTAGGGGAAGGAGGAAAGAGAAGGCAAAAAAAATTCCTCATTCTTTTCTCATATCAACTGTAGACTTTCCTGCTTCCCCCATCTCATATCTGAACCACTGATTTTTTAAAAAACCCACGTGCTAGACTTAATTTTTATTTCTATTACATGATATTCTGTTAGATTTGGCCCATTGTTCCAACCTGTCAAGATCCTTTTGGATCCTGATTCTATCATCTGATATATGAGCTCTCCCTCCCTTGCAGCCTCATGGTATCTGCATTTTTGATGAGCATGCACTAGGGTCATTCTTCTCCCTCTTCCTGCATGCTTGAGCCAAAGTCTAGCAGCAGAGCTTTAAGCCCATTTTTTTCCTCTTCATCTACTCAGGACATTGTGACTCTTCAAGTCCCTTGGCTATTTTTCCCACTTTGACCTTTTCCATTGCCAGAATTTGTATCTTTTTGTGGCTATAATGAGCACATTATTCAGCCTATCTACACAGGCCAGTTATTCTCTCAAGCTTTTCTTAATTGCCTGTAATTGGAGCCAAAATAGGCAGTTAACAATTCATTTCAACAAGGCTTTATTTATTGAAAACCTACTATAAACCAGAAAATGCTAGGCATTAGAAATTAAAGACAAAATGAAACATACCCTACTCTCAAGAAGCTTACATTCTGATGAGGAGGTGGGGAAGGACACAACCAGTACATACAAAATGTGCAAAAAGTCATTTTGAAGGGGAGCAAGTACCAGTTAGTGGGGAGAAAGAAGGGTAATTGGAAAAAAAATCTGAGAACTGTATAAGACAGAGGGGAATCAGGCATGCATTCCAGACATGAGAAATGTCTTCTGCAGAATCATGGGGACAAGAAAGAGAATATCTTGTACAGAGAACAGCTAACAAGCCACTGACTGGAATGGATTGTATTTGAAGGAAAGTCACATGAACTATGACTGCAATTATAACAAATTGTGATATTGAGAAATGTGATGTTCAGTTAAATGTCAAAGGGAATTTCTTGGTTTACACACAAATAATGATATATGTCTACATATACATATATTTATATGTTGTAAGTTTTTTTGTCTTATTTCCTAACAATACAGTGATGTTTTTGTTTAATCTTGAAAATAATACAGATAGTAAAATCCAGTAAAATATATAATATTTAAATTTACGAACCATGATATTCAATAATTTCTCTTATGATTTAATCATTTACCATGTTTTGGAAGACTTAAGTGACTTGAGTAGATATAATACAAATTGGATCTCTCTGTGTCTGTCCCTTTCTCTCTCTCCTTTGCTATGTCTCTCTCTGAGTCTCTCTGTGTGTCTCTGTCTCTGTCCTTCTGTCTCTGTATGTCTTCCTTTTCCCTCTTCCTTTCCCTCCTCTGTCTCTGTCTCTCTCTCTCTCTCTCTTCCTCTCTCTCTGTCTCTGTCTCTCTCTCTCTCTCTCTCTTCCTCTCTCTCTGTCTCTCTGTCTCTCTCTCTCTGTCTCTCTCTCTCTCTCTGTGTCTCTCTCTCTCTGTCTCTCTCTCTCTCTCTTTCTCTCTCTCTCTGTCTCTCTCTGTCTCTGTCTCTCTCTCTGTCTCTCTGTCTCTCTCTCTGTCTCTCTCTCTGTCTGTCTCTCTGTCTCTGTCTCTCTGTCTCTGTCTCTCTCTGTCTCTCTCTCTCTCTGTCTGTCTGTCTCTGTCTCTCTGTCTCTCTGTCTCTCTGTCTCTCTCTCTCTCTCTCTCTCTCACACACACACACACACACACACACACACACACACACACACACACACACACACACACATACACACCCTAAGCCTTATCAATTTTGATCCTTCAAGTCATCATTATTTCTCAATGCTAGGATTAGTCTTTGGAGGAAATGTGGAATAGTGAAGAGGGAACCAAGATGGGAATCAACCAATCTAAGTTCCTGATTTTCTTACTATCTGACATTTAATAAATCTGAGTCTCAATTTCCTTTGAAAACTGAGTGTCTTGGATGAGATAATTTCTGTGATCCTTTATTCTTCTTATAATACTCCATGCTAAGTCATTATTCAATGCTTTGTGTGCAACAAGCCCATCTCCCTAGAGTTAGAAAGGTCCTAGAATTTAGCCCATCCAATCCTCTCATTTGAAATTGAAGAAACTGAGGCTCAGAAAATTTCTGATTTGCTAGAAGTTACATAGGTAGCAAGTGAGAGATCCAGGACTTGAACTCAGATCTTATATCTCCACAATCATAAATCTTTCCACAGCAATATATTGTGTCCTAAACAAAGCTGGAAGAATAAATGAATGCTTCATCAATTCCACTGAAAGACCTACAAGTAGCCTCAAACTTGTTTGAGGGAATTTAAGCTTCCAGGAAGCCATTTAAGTTCCTTAGAACTGAAACTTCAGAAAACAAACTCAGAATTCCTGAGGGAATATGGCAGCATATGTAGTATGTAAAGGTTTGTTTAAACTCGTTCAATTTTTTAGGAAAGCATGCCCCCTTTCTGGAGCTTTGCCAACCTGTCTGTGCAAAGCATGTGGAGCTGCTGACCTTGGCTTCAGGCACAATGGCAAGACTCCAACAGAGACTGAATAGGGAAAGAGAAAGTTGGTTAGTCACCCCAGTTAGTACAAAATCTGGGATTCCTCAGAGCAGATGCAGGCTAACCAAAGTTTATAGCCCTGGTTCTTGCTTCTTATCCTGCCCTCATCAATTCAGCATCATTTAATAAGGGCTTCTTATGCACTAAGCACAGGGAAGGAAAGGGAAGGAGGAAGGGAAGGGAAGGGGGAAGGGAAGGGAAGGAGGAAGAGAAGAGAAGGGGGAAGGGAAGGGAAGGGTGAAGAGAAGGAAAGGGGAAAGGGAAAGGAAGAGTGAAGGGAAGGGAAAGGAGAAGGGAAGGGAAAAGGGAAGGGAAAAGGAAGGGAAAAGGGAAAAGGAAGGGAAAAGGGAAGGGAAAAGGGAAAAGGAAGGGGAAAGGGAAGGGAAGGGAAAAGGGAAGGGAAGGGAAAAGGGAAGGGAAAAGGGAAGGGAAAAGGGAAGGGGAAGGGAAGAGGGGAAGGGAAGGGAAAAGGGAAGGGAAGGGAAAAGGGAAGGGAAAAGGGAAGGGGAAGGGAAGAGGGGAAGGGAAAGGGGAAGGAAGAAGGAAGAATTCTTAGAGAAGAAGTTAAAGAAGGCACAGAGGAGGCCTTGGGCCAAGTTATATTCATGAAGGCATGAGTTAGAAAGCTGAGTGAAAGCCAATAGAAATAGACCAGTTTGATTGGAATATAGGATACCTAAAAGAGAATCATGTGAAAGAAGGTTAGGAAAGGTAGTTTGCAACCAGATTGTGGAAGGCTTTAAATGTCAGGTGAAAGAGTTAATACTTTATCCTTGAGGTAATAAGGATGTCCCCATTTCACTAGTTCTCATTAGGCAAATTATATCTTGTCCTTCGAACCAGAAGTTTTAAGATCCCCAGAAACCATAGAAAGAATTCTGAGTCTAGAGTCGGGGGAGCTGGGTTCTAATCTCATCCCCAACAATTGCTATCTGAGTAACCTAATGAACATCATTTAATTGTCTTGTGATTTAATTTCCTTCTTTGTAAAATGAGGAGCTTGGGAAGGTGGCTCCTCATATTCCTTAAGTCAATTTTTTGCTGGCTATGAAATCAGTTCAACTCAACTTAACAAATATTGATAAAGTACTTCCTACATGGTGAGACAGCCTGTTGTAGTAGATCTGGGTACAAGCTCTGGTTCTGATGTCTTTTAATCCTAGCGAAGCTTATTAATTTCCAGTATTCCCCAGGTAACTCTCTAAGACTATTAGTCACTCACAAGGTATCGATCTGCACAGGCTGAGTATGTTCCTCAGAGGGAATTCTCTTTGCAGATGAGCTCAATCTCCAGTCCCCGTGCCTTTGAACCCTACCTCTGCTGCTTGACATTCCTACCTTCTTTCCAGATTTAGGCCTTTTCTGGTCCCTCCTTCTATTTGAGCCTTCTCTTCTCAAGTTAGCATCCTTCTACTCTGTATTTATCTAGTTTGTACCATTTATTAATGTCATCTTTTCTGTATGCATGTAAATCCTTGAGGGCAAGGATTAATTTTTGTATTTTTATCTGTCTTTACACAACAGTTAGAAGAAAAAAAAGAGGTTTAGAAAGAGGCAGGTAAGCAGCACAGTCAGAAAGATGTGAGTTCAAATCCAGTTTCAGACCTATGTGACCTTGGTCAAAGTTATTTATCCTTTGCTTGCCTCAGTTTCCTCATCTGTAAAACAGGGATAACAGCGTTCCCTACCTATTAAGGTTATTGTAAGATTCATATGAGATAATATCTATAAAAAGTTTTGTAAACTTTAAAGTACTCCATTATTAATTATATTAATAATTATCAATTACTTATAATGATAATTATTAATTGATTATATAATTAATGATTATCACATAATATATTACTATTGCCATTATTAGTAAAGATTTTGATTTATTTTTGATTTGATGATTGATGAAAGTATAAAATAATAAATTATATTTTATATAATATAATTTTTTAAAGTAATATGTCAGGTACTGAACTAGACTGTGAGGTCAAAAAAAAAAAAAAAGATAAACATGGATGAACAGTTCTTGTTGTCAAGCAGCAGCACCATGGGGAGCAGTCCTGTCTTACAATGGGGGAGTGGTTATGGCTAAAAGAATGGAGAAATGTTATTAGATGTGACCTGCTGTGGCAGGAAGTACACTAGCGACCCTGCTTAGACAAGTTTCAGAGCTCACAAAGATAGAAAAATCTGAAGAGCAGGCTAAAATAGAGAAAGGGACTTGTGAATTCAGAAAAAGACACCTAATTAATGGGAGACTGCACATTCTTCCTCTCCTATGGCTTGAACCCAACTGGGAAACTTTGACGATTTATGTCTTAGAGAAAGAAATCCTTTCCCTTTGCCCTAGCTAGAACTACAGAACTTTATTTTAGCTAGACTACAGCTTAAAGGGGAGAGAAGATGAGCATCACCCAGACCTAGATTCAGAGCCCATTTAAGTGTTCCTGATGATGCTAGAGTTACACTTTAGAGGCGAGGTTTTTACTCATTTTCATGTCATGAATCCCTTTGGCAATTTAGTAAAGCCAACAGACAGCTTTTCAGAATAATATCCATCGCCTACATTCTAAATGACAGAAATACCACATTTCAATTAGAGTTTATTGAAAATCAAAATAGCTGGGAATCCAATTCTCGCAATTTCCAACCTACTTACTTCCCTTTCTTTGCACAGTTCCCTCAAAGATGAATTCTAGCATTAAGAAATAATGTGTAGATTAATGACTCAAAGAATCAAAATGGGTAAATCTTTGAGAGGGCTCCTTATGAAAGAGAGAGACAGAGAAAAAGAGAAGTAGAAAGGAAGATGGAAAAGTTTAATTGTATTATATAACTTTTACCCATTCAATTCACAGACTTCCTCAAATCTATCTACAGGCTCACTGAGGATCCCTACAACTTTAGTCAATAATAATCAATAAAATAAGTCTGAGTAAACTTAGTTCTTGAGTCACCCTCATGGACAGGACATTGTTGTGAAAGTTTCTACCATGAGTAGAACTCTCCTGGAACAGGTAGATGGCTGGAAGGAAAATCTGATTTGGGGAATATCTGTGAAAAGGGAGAAGATTCAAGAATTAAAAAGACGTGATTGTTCTCAGTATTCTATTGTGTGTTTTTTATATTTTTTAATGATATCATTATTTAAGTTTTGCACATAGCTATTTCTTAGTAAAAACCTTAATTAAAATGCAACAAGATCCAAATAGGACTAGTGTTTACTAAAGTAAGTGAGGGCACTCTGTGCTGTGGTCTGATTGTGTAAATCAACACATATTGTTGGACTAATGAGTTGAGCATTGCCACCCACCAAAGGGCAGAGAGGCAGCCAGCTTTCTGAGAATCGCAGGTGGCTCAATGGTTTTCCAGTGTCCTCTGTTAGCTGTTTGGTGCTACAAGAACAGTTGAGAATAAGCTTTGATTGACAGACTGATGACTGAATGGTTCCAGGCATTGCTCCATACCACTCTGACTGTGACATGTAGTTTTAATAAGAAATGGTGATTAATATGAATAGGGTCTGTGAATTTAGAAGACACTAACAGATGTTGCAAACAAAGAAGTTTATTTCTTAGTGCTGATGCAGACACACATAGAAGCAGACAGTAGAAACTTAAAACATCCTTCAAGCAACCAAACCCCAGTAGTTTCCACCTGAATTAAATTTTCTTTCACCTACTTTCCCTGAATGATTATTTAGAAACACAGTCCCAAGATAGATCTTAAAAGTAGCACATTTTTCATTTTGGTTGTCCAACTACGGTAGAATTCCACAAAAAAATACAGGAAATCTTAAACAAGTTTCTTAAATGAATATGTTCATAACTTATTTTTTCAATTATTAGATCATGGGTGGCATTTTTTTAAAGGGAAAAAAGAAAATTACCAGCTCTTATATGCCTTGTTTTCATTTCTACAATATTAATATTTAGCATTTATATAGTGCTTTAGGCTTGAAAAGCACTTTACAAATATTATTATCTCATTTCATCCCCATAATTCTGGGAGGAAGACACTATTATTGTCTCTATTTTGCAGTTGAGGAAACTGAGGAAGATAAATGCTCAATGACTTGCCCAGGGTTAGGCAGCTAGTCTGAAGCAGTATTTGAACTGAGATCTTCCTGATTTCAAGTCCAGTCATTTACCTACTGCATTATCTAATTGCTGAAACCCTTTATAAAAGTAAACTATTGAGGCATTAAAGGGATACTTGATGAAATTATCAGAAAGACATCATCCCAGAATCTTAGACTCTTAAAGTTGGAAGACATCTCAAAACTCATCTAATCTAGCTAACGCCTAGAAAGAACCCTTCCTATGTACTCAGCCAAAGATCCCCCAGCATTTGTTTGAAGACCAGGGATGCACAACCCCTATCCTCAATTACATTCCAACAAGGGAAACAGTCTTTACTTTCATAGAATAAAATTTATCCTCAAAAGATCTCTTTTTAAAAATCAATGCATACATTAAAATCATGTAAAAGTGGATGATATATAAAACTATGGTGACAACATTATTCACCAACCTGCTAAGTGTTATACTGAATAAGGTATAAAAATAATGAGACATCTGCTCACCTAAGATACTCACCAGTATGAGGTCATGGAAAACTTCTCAAAAAGGTTTGGATGAAAGAATTAGCTATTGACAATCATTCCAAATCCTCCTATTTATAGATGACCTGTATGAATTGAATCAAGCTTCCTTAGTAAAATTCACAGCTATATAAAAGGTTAAAAAAAAAGTCTAGTTACACTCAATGGAAAAACAAAGCATATGAAAAATACATACTGCCCACACTATTGTATTTATCTGGATGGGCAGTCCCTTAAGTTAAATCCTTAGCATGGATATCTTGGACAGGTGCTGCTGATAGGCAAGAGACCCAAAATTAAGAAGTAGGAAATGAGACTGGATTTTATTCGGGAAATGGATAATATTTTCAATGATTCAAAAATCAAAAACTCATTTTTCCAACAGTTAAACATTCTAATGATGTTCTGTAACTATTTTTAGTAGAAGACCAGGATATCATAATAATCAAAATTACAAATTACATGAACATGAGTAGTCTACATTACATAGCAAAGGATGACTTGTGAAAACTATATATAAAATATAAAGACTACCTCTTACCTTGAAATCATATTCTCCTGAGTAGTGTGTTCACTATATCTAAAGTACTCCACCATCGTCATACTGAATTCCATCCATCTTCCTGACATGTTTCTGCATAAGTATATCACCCCACCATCTTCCTCCCTCCCCCATCCACTATACTTCTTATTCTGGAAATAGTCAGCAAATCAGTAATACCATTACAGAAAAGAGTATATTAATTAAGCACTTGCCTTGTGTTCACCATCCCTGTGACTTCTCAAACAAAACCAATCCTCCTTGTCCACTATTTCCTGATAATGTCTGGAAAATAGTAAGTGCTTGATAAGTGGGTTTTTTTTTTCATTCTTTCTTTTGTTTCTGATCATTCATGTACATTCGGAAAAGAACATAAAAGAGTTACGTACTAAGCACAAGAAATAATTGACACCCTGGATTATGATAGAACACACAAAAATAGTAAAGGAATGAGAAAAGGATCATCTACATTCTGAGTAAATAATCTAAGTGACATTTATGACAAGATATAGACAAGAATTGCACAAGCTGAGAAGGAAATCATCACAGAACCTGGTTGTTGTTCATCTTTCATTTTTTAAAAAGACCAATGACATTATAGATAATGAATGCATTACCTTTCTAATGAATTAAAGTGAGGCAGAGTTCTGCAAAGTTATTCTCACTCTTTTTATTAGAATCTCAAAGGAAAAAGAGACCTCAACAGCCATTTAACCCAATCCACAAAGGAGCATGAAACCTCTGTACAATGAACGTACCTAACAAGAGTCATCCAGTATTTACATAGAGAGCAAGGATGCATAATTGTCCCTTTCTTCAAGGAGACTATATTCTATATATATATAATCTTATATACAAAACCCATAAAAGTTAACCTTTGTGAGTGGGGTGGAAGACAAGCATTAGTACCTGGGAGGGAAAGGTCTCCAGCTGCTGAAGGGCAATAGAATTTCTAAGAGGCATTGCATTTCAGGCATGAAGACAGTCAATACGAAGACAGAGATGAGCAATGTATGATGAAGTGCATGAAAGCTGGTTTGGATGAATTGTAGAATACAAGGGGAAGAATGTATAGTACAGTTTTAAAAGAAAGTAGTAGGGGCATCTAGGTGGTGCAGTGGGTAGAGCACCTGCCCCAGACTCAAGAGAATCTGATTACAAATCCAGCTTTAGATACTTTTGAAAGTTCCTACCTGTGTGACCTGGAACAAGTCATTTAGCCCTGACTGCCTTGTGAAAGGAAAGAAAGGAAGGAAAGGAAGGAAAGGAAGGAAAGGAAAGAAAGGAAGGAAGGAAAAGAAAGGAAAGAAAGGAAAGAAGGGAAAGAAAGAAGGAAAGAAGGAAAAGAAGGAAAAGAAGGAAAGAAGGAAAGAAAGAAAGAAAGAAAGAAAGAAAGAAAGAAAGAAAGAAAGAAAGAAAGAAAGAAAGAAAGAAAGAAAGAAAGAAAGAAAGAAAGAAAGAAAGAAAGAAAGAAAGAAAGAAAGAAAGAAAGAAAGAAAGAAAGAAAGAAAGAAAGAAGGAAAGAAGGAAGGAAGGAAGGAAGGAAGGAAGGAAGGAAGGAAGGGAAGGAAGAAAGAAAAAAGAAAGAAAGAAGGAAGGAAGGAAAGAAAGAAGGAAAGAAAGAAAGAAGGAAAGAAAGAAAGAAGGAAGGAAGGAAAGAAAGAAACAAACAAAGAAGGAAAGAAGGAAGGAAGGAAAGAAACAAACAAACAAACAAAGAAGGAAAGAAGGAAAGAAGGAAAAGAAGGAAAGAAAGAAAGAAAGAAAGAAAGAAAGAAAGAAAGAAAGAAAGAAAGAAAGAAAGAAAGAAAGAAAGAAAGAAAGAAAGAAAGAAAGAAAGAAAAAAGAAAGAAAGAAAGAAAGAAAGAAAGAAAGAAAGAAAGAAAGAAAGAAAGAAAGAAAGAAAGAAAGAAAGAAAGAAAGAAAGAAAGAAAGAAAGAAAGAAAGAAAGAAAGAAAAGAAAGAAAGAAAGAAAAGAAAGAAAAGAAAGAAAAGGAAAAAAGGGAGGGAGAGGAGGGAAAGAAAAATTGAAAAGTACTAGGTTATAAAGAACCTTTACATATCAAATAGATATTGAACATAATAGGAAGACATTGGAGTTCATTGATTGGGGGAGTAAAATAATCAGAACTACATTTTAAGAAAATCACTTTGTCAATCAATCAAAAAGCATTTATTAAGCATTTACTATGTTCTGAGCACTGTGCTAAACATTGGAGATGCAGCAAGAAGCAAAAGATAGTCCTTACTCTCAAAAAACTTACAAGTAAGCAAATATGTATCCCAAAAAGACATGTAAAGAATAAATAGAAATAATTAAGAGATAGAATTAAAAGGGAAAAGCTTCTTGTATTTAATTGGAACTTACAAGAAACCAGCTTTATGACTGTGTGGAAAAAGGACAGATCTGAATCAGGGGGATTTGCTGGAAGTCTTTTGCTATAGTCTAGTACTTAACACATTGCTTGACAAACAGTATATGCTTAATAAAAACTTGTTGACTTGATTGACTTATTGACTTGACTCCCAGTGAAAAACGATGAGGGTTTGTATTAAAGACAGTCTATATGGGTAGAGAGAAGAGGATGTATATTAGAGATGTTGTGAAGGCAGAATCAAAAATAATATTAACAACTGATATAGGGTGAGTGACATCTTAGAGAGTTAGGGAAGATACCAAGACTGAGAACCAAGGTAGCTGGAAAATGGTGGTTTCCTCTACAAGAATGGGAAAATTCCAAAGAGGGCTGAATATAGGGGGAAGGAGAATGAGCTCTAGTTTGGATATTTTGAATTTGAGATACTGACAGAATATGTAGTTTGAAAAAAAAAGTCATGGAATCATAGAAGAATGAAAACATTAGGGACTTTAAAGACCATCTTGTCCATTATTATCATTTGGTAGATAAGAAAATTAAGATCTAGAAAGGAAAAGTCTTTTGCTAGGTCACATATCTAGTTCCACAGTCCTAATAATTAAAATTTGTATTTATGACCTTCCTTTGCAACCTTCAAAATTATGTTTTCTCTGATTTAAAATAAAGGTATATATTACTGGTCTCCCAGAATTTGGCCAGCAAAGTACTAAATTCAACTTAGACATCTGAGGCCAAAGTTCTAGATGAAAATTTCCATGTTACTGTGTTATATTATGCCCTGTTTTGTTTTTAGTGGAATTTCACAGCTTGCAGAATGTTAGGCAGCATGTAATGCTTTTCGCTCCATTCACGGGGGGCCTTTTCTTCTGTTTCTCTGCACCCCATGGAGCTGATTCAAATGAGGGCCTCCCTGGAACTTCAAAGGCAGCTTCGGGGCAGGCAAAGAACAGAGCCTTCCTTTCCCTGGTCCCCACCAAAGCAGTGAAATCCCTGTTGGGATACAGGAACAATAAGCTGGTCTTAATGAGGGAGAAGGAGAGAGGCAGAAAGATGTTTGCTAAGTCACTATTCCCAGAATGTGCCTGCTGTTGAAGCCATCAGTTGAGATCCCAGTGAAAGAGAGAAGAAAAAATACTATTGATGGTCACTCATTTCAAGTCAAGATCTAAAGTAGAACGTGGCAAAAGGGCTTTGGGAACTGACGCTGGGCTTACATATATTCTGGGTGGTTCCAGAGAACAAGAATAATAATTAGCAAAATAGGTTGAAGTTAAAAATTTTAAATTTAGTTTTAATTCAAATACCAGTTAAAAATGGAATAAACTTCCTCGCAGGGACTTGATGTAGGCTTGTTGGTAGAATTATTTTGGGATTATTTCATTTTAGCCCTCTAGTACCTAGATTAAGAAAGGAAACAAGCATTTATTATATACCTACTATGTGCCAGGTTAGGGCAACCAGGAGACCCAGTTCATAGGGAACCAGGTTTGGAGTCAGGAAGATTCATCTTCTTGATGTCAAATCTTGCCTCAGACACTTACTAGCTGTATGATCCTAGGTAAGTCATTTAACCCTGTTTGCCTCAGTTTACTAATATGTAAAATGACCTAGAGAAGGAAGTATAAAACTACTCCTAGTACCTTTGTCAAGCAAATGGGGTCACAAAGAGTCAAACACAAATGAAAAATGACTATATAACAATTGTGTCAAATGTGTATGCTGTTTATAAATTTGATTTAATCCTCATCACAATCCTTAAAGATAGGTTCTATTATAAATCTTCATTTTACAGTTGAGGAAACTGAGGTAGGCAGCAGTTAAATGACTTGCTTGGGATGAATTAATGAGTATATGAGGCCACATTTAAACTCTATATAAGGAACTTTTTGGTCCTACGTCGAGCATTCATCCCATCTCAGGAACATGATCTACTAATAGAAACATAGTTTTAACTATTCAGTCAAATTTTATCAGTCTCATTTTCACTCAGATAGTATCTTTTTTTCTTATTTTATTTTATTTTGTTCTATTTTAAGTTCTTAGTTCTCTGGAAGTGGATAGCATCTTTCTATATAAGTCCTTTGTAGTTAATTTGAATATTTCAGAATAACTGAAGTCAATCACAGATGTTCTTCAAACAATACTCCTGCTACCATATACAATGTTCTCTTTTTTAAAATTTTATTTATTTATATTTTTGACAGTATATATGCATGAGTAATTTTTTTAAATAATATTATCCCTTCATTCATTTTTTCAAATTATCCCCTCCCTCCCTCCACTCCCTCCCCTTGATGACAGGCAATCCCATACATTTTACATGTGTTACAGTATAACCTAGATACAATATATGTGTGTAAATCCCATTTTCTTGTTGCACATTAAGTATTAGATTCCGAAGGTATAAGTAACCAGGGTAGATAGGCAATAGTGCTAACAATTTACATTCACTTCCCAGTGTTCCTTCTCTGGGTGTAGTTGTTTCTGTCCATCATACAAAGTTCTCTTAATTTTTCTCATTTTACCCTTCATTATTTCATGCAAGGTTTTCCATGTTTTGTTAAAATCAACCGGCTTATCTTTTCTTACAACACAGTGGTATTTCATCACAACCACATACCACAACTAGTTTAGTCTTTCCCAATTGATGAGCAATACTTGCCCCCAAAAAAGAGCTGCTATAAATAGTTTAGAATATATACGTTCTTTTCTTTTCCCACTCTTTAGGCATAATTCCAGATTGCTTTCCAAAATGGTTGGATCAGTTCATAATTTCACCAACAGTGTATTAGTGTCCCAATTTTTCTACATCCCCTTGAATATTTATTGTTTTCCCCTTCTATCATTTTAGCCAATCCATGGTGTGACATGGTATCTCAAAGTTGTTTTAATTTTCATTTCTTTAATGAGTAATGATTTAGAGCATGTTTTCATATAACTATGTATAGTTTTGATTTCTTCATTGAAAAACTGCCTGTTTTTATCCTTTGACTATTTGTCAATTGAAGAATGACTTATATTCCTATAATTTTACAAAGTCCTCTAAATATGAAACTTTTAACTGTCAGATAGTAAATCTTATAGATCCCCTTCCTTAAATGTCCCTATATGGCCATGAGAGGAAACCTCTTTTTAAGAGAAAGATACTCAATTCATTCCTGCCATAACTGGCTAAACTTTCCAAAATCACTCACCAAAACCTGGAATGTTGTCATAAGTTCATAACATCCCAGTTCTACCATTAACACATTATTTCTTTTTTGGTTGCTGGTCATCTTTCCCTCTGGGTTGAGCTCATCCCCTTTCTTTGGAGAAGTTTTAAAATAATTTCTGCTATTTTATGGGAACTGGGCATGGGTACCAGAATTTTCCCTTAATCTGCTAACCTTTAGGATGAAGGTAGGGCTCACATTTCTTCCAAGTATGATACCTAATCAGCCCAACCTACTATACCAACTCCATTAGAACAACCGTTTCCTTCAGTTTAAAATCATCTTCAGCTCCTTCCAACTGAAGGACAAAATGAACAGCCCAGATATGATAATAATTACTTGAAAAATACATCTCTTGGACTTGTATCTTCAATAATGGAGGGATTCAAGGCAATTCCAATAGATGTGATAGAAAGATCCAGTCACATCCAGAGAGAGAATTACGAAGACTGAATGTGAATCAAAAATAGTATTTTCATCTTTTGTTGCTGTTGTTGTTTGTTTGCTTGGGTTTTTTCTTTCTTATGTTTTTTTTTCCATTTTTATCTGATTTTCCTTGTACAGCATGACAAATATGGAAATGTTTAGAAGAATTGCACATTTAATCTATATTGGATTGGGGAGGGAGAAGGGAGGAAGGGAGGGAGAAAAAATTTGGAACACAAGGTTTTGCAAAGGTGAATATTGAGAAATATCTTAACATGTATTTGGAAAATAATGTTATACCCTTTGGCCCACCAGTAGAAGGATACAGACCTTAAATTATTTTTCTAGTATTAGGATGGTTCATACATTAATTTACTTGAAGGAGATGAGATAAACCAATGATGACTTGAAGTTCCATTCAAGATTAAGATTCTGAGTACTACTTTGTCTTCCATAAAGTGTGACTCATGTCAGGTCAAAAAAAAAAAAATGGTCAGGTACTTCAAAACCATGTCTTTCTGCCTGCTCATTTACAAAACAGAAAAGGTTACTATAATCCTCCAAAAACGTCAGACAAAACAAAATATGATTACAAAAAATTGTGAATGATTGGAAAACAAAATTTCTAAATTGTAAAGGACTAATAAGTAATCTTACCCAATTCATAGCTGAATAAAAAAATCTCCTTTATAACATGCTAGACAAATCATCATTCAACCTTTCCGTGAAACCTAATAAAGGGAAATCCACCTTTTCTGGAGGAAGCCCATACTAAAGTTGGAGAGTTCTAATGATTTGGAAGTCCTTCCTTGCATCAAACTTAAATCTGCCTCTTTGTGACATCTACCCATTTCTCTTAGTTCTACCTACTAAAAACAAGATGTTTAATCTCCTGCCTCCTGTTTTGTTCCATGAATGATGGCTACATCATCCTTCTCAGCCTTGTCTTCTCTGTGCTAATCATCCTCAATTCCTCTAATTGGTCCTCAGATGGTGTGATAAATATGTTTATTCCTCAGTTTCTTCAACTGTAAAAATGGGGATGGTAAAGATAACATCCACATTCAGGATTATGGGGAGCATCAAATGAAAAATATTATTAAAAAAAGTCCTTGGCACGTAGTAAGCTCTTAATAAATATTTGTTTCCTTTTGCTCTTCTCCTCTCTTCTCCCTTTCTTCCTTCTACAGATATATCATTCCAGAGGAGATTTTGGAATAGTCCAGAAAAGTCTGATGCCCTAAACTTCTGAAAACTTGTAAAATAAAAAAGAAGTAAAATTTAAGAGGACCCTTACTGATCTTGGAAAATAAAGAGAATTGTAACAACAAATTTTCAGTACCATCCAAAAAATCCCCTATTTTTCTTGGTGCCATTTTGTCTTCATTTTTTTCTCTCTTTTTTCCCATAAGCTCCTACATCCTTGTTATCCCTTGAAGTGCATTAGTTACTAAGGAAACACAGAGTAGACACAAAGCTTAGTGATATCCACCAGCACAAGATGATGTCAAATTACAAAGGGATTGGAAATTTGTACCTGGATTTGACAAAGAGCATTTGAAATGGTTACTGTGACTGGATAGAATAGAGGAATTATGTGCAATGATGCCAAAGAAAGAACTCTAAAATATATGTGTGTAGATCTCAAAAATAAAACTCTGAATGGAAATTGGGTTTTAATGGCAGAGTAGGGGGTTGAAATATTGCAGAACTTGCTGAGCTGCAACAAGCAGGCTTTATTTTTCCCTTAGGACAAAAGTCTTGCTTGTTTATGGGACCTTTAAATCTCATTTTTGTTTTTCCTTTTAAAAAACTCTCTAGGAAAGCCTTAAAAACTGGAAAGTCAACAATTTGTCTAGGATTTTCTCAGTTCAGTTGTGTATAGCCGACATGAAGACTGCATTTCTTGAGCTCTCTTTCAGACTTTTGAATCTGTGACCATCTCCATTTGTGGTCATAGAATCATAGATCCAGAGCTTGAAGTTTTTCAGTCATCTTGTTAAACCAGTCATTTTACAAATGAGAAAGTTCTTTTTGAAGTGATATGCTCAATCATACAGATAGCAAGTGACAGAGCCTGAATTTGAACCCAGAATTTTTGTTTCTTTGCATTGAACCACCTCTTGAGTTTCCTTCCAGGTCTTTGAATCTGTGCCCCTGCTTACTTATGATAATAGAATAGATTTAGAGATGAAAGAAACCCTTGGAGTCATCCAGTGCAACCCTTTCATTTTACAGATGAAGAAACAACATATGATTCACAGCTTCTAGCCTGAACCAAGTTTTATCCCCAGCATTGTACACCAATATTTGGAGACACAATGAGATCATCTAGTCTTGAACTGGCACATCAGCCATTTCACTGCAATTATCATGTAACCCTGTTTGCCTCAGTTTCCTTATCTATAAAATGAGCTGGAGAAGGAAATGGCAAATCATTCCAGTTTCTTTCCCAAGAAAATCCCCAAGTGGGATCACAAAGGGTTGGACACAACTGAAAAATGACTGAACAACGACCAAAAAAAAAAATTGGCACACTGGGAGCAAAAGGGACAACAACCCAAAAGCCACGTCAGCATCTTATTTGAGAAAACACTTTAACCCTAAGTGAGTAGCTGAACAATGTTTATACACACCAACTAGTATGAAAATATCTAAGGTTCCATTTCAGTATAATGATGCCTACTAAGACAAATGGCCCCCCTTCTTCCCCCAGAATCACATGCTTGTGCATCATCCCAACAGTGCATTTGGGAATGGAACACTCATGCTTAGAAATAAGAAAGAATAATTATATATCTCAGGGTTGTTTTCTCTTTCTTCACCCCTACTCTGCCCCTATTTTCAAGACCAAAAAAAATTACCGAAAGACTCTGCCATTTGTAGGGAAGATGTTTCCACTTGAAAACACACACAATGGCTTGGAGGAAAAACTGGAGGAGGAAGACATTAATGCCTTATTTCTAGGATTTCCCAAGGAATAATTTAATCTCACTGTCCCTGAGAAAATGATAGCCTTAAACACTCGTAAAAACAAGGTTTTCAAAATTTTATTTGCAAATATATCACCTATATTCATTTTTCATAAGATGCATATATCTTTGTATATAAGAATGTTATTTGTGTACATGAATATGTATGTGTACATATACTAGACCAAATCTTAGATTTGGATGCTTAGCTTAGAAACTAAGTGATTTGGCCAGCATTGTACAGTTAGTGTGTGCTACAGTCAGGACTTATGCTAACCACTATATCAAGCTACCTGTGTGTGTGTGTGTGTGTGTGTGTGAGTGTGACTGTATGTTAGAGAAGATTTTCTAGTGAAAAAAGCATTATGGGTTCATATTTCTAGTCTCCACTAGTCATGTGGGCATGAGACTTTGAGACTCTATTTCCTCAATTATAAAATGGGGACAATAACACTTGCACTAATGTGCCTTACAGGGGCATTGGGAAAGAAAGCATATGATATGAATTTAATATTATTAATATGTATATAGTACCATATGCACATATATTTGAGACAAATATAAAATACACATATAATCAGCAATAATATATATTTGTTTCACAATCATGACCAGTGTTTCTCCAAAGGAAAATATCCCCAATTTTGTGAATCCTCAAAGCATATGAATTCATGTGTGCTCTGTCATTATGAATGAATGCCTTCTTCTGGACTAGCTACAACATTAGCATGTCAATGTCCTTTCTAAATCAAATGACCAAAAATGTAGACAATGATGCTGATGTAAGCTAAATAATGCAGGGAACAGTAGGACTGTACTCTCATTATTTGGGGCATAATAAAGCATAAAATTATATTTTTATGAGGCTACCACATCACATTGCTGACATGTTTTCTGTCAAATCCTTAGGGCTTTGGCATAGGAACTGATTTCTAATCTATCTTTCATACTCTATACACATATAGTTGATTTTTGATTCTCAGTATAGGATTTTACAACTACAATAATTCTTACAGCAAAGTATAGGAGCAAGCCTTGGAGTGCGTGTATATTTATACATACACACATGTGACAGATAGTACTAATAAGTGTTGGCATTTTTATAGTGCTTAAAGTTTGTAAAGTTTTTTACAAATATTATTTCATTTGATCCCTATGACAGCCCTGGATTATCCTGATTTCATAGATGAGGAAATTGAGACAGGTCAAGGTTAAATGACTTGTGTAGGATCACACATAGGATCTGAATTGAAGTTTTCCAGGTATCATGCTCTGCCCATTGTGCTACATAGTTATGGATAGATTGATTGATCGATCGAGATAGATAGGTAGATGGACAAATAGACAGTCAGACAGATAAATAATATGATCCATATCTCTATTTCCAACATTAGTGGGGAATTTCCAATGAAGTAACTCCCTCTACCAATGGCAATAAACAACTGATCCTTGAGCATAAGCTAATTGTGTTCCTTATCAGAGGCAGAGGAATCTTTTTGAATTCCGTGCCAGCCTTCTCTCTATCTACTACCCTGCAGCTCTCTCTATAGAGTGAAAAAACTTTACTATATTTTCTTCCCTAAAAACAACAATAAACAAGATACTGCTTGTTCAAAGGAATAGACTAAGTCTAAGAAAGGCAGATTTGAGTTGGTGTAAATTCAGGAAGATATGAGTTCAAATTCAGCCTCAGACACTCACTAGCTCTATGACCCTGGGCAAGGAACAACCCTGTTTACCTCAGTTTACCATCTGTAAAATGAGCTTCAGAAATAATGACAAACTATTCCCATATTTCTGCCATGAAAACTACAAATGGAGTCACAAAAAGTCAAACAAATGAAAATAATGAAAAACAACAATACATTAATAGTTGCCCTTTAAAAATAAGTTTTATTTATGTGTATACCTTTTATATTCATTTATTTCTCTTTCACAACTGGTGCAGACATGAAGAATCAGTGTTTGAGTGGCTTCTCTCCTTGAGCTTTGCAGTCAGCTTCCATGAAGATGCTGAACATCTGCATACCTTAGAGAGGCTATTTTACCCTGCAATGTTATACCAATGTTCCACAAAACCCAGTGGAAAATCATGAAAAATCATTCTTGCTGAGATCAAGAAGAATAACATTTGGCATTTCAAAAGCATTGATCCTTTCAAATATTCTGTATAACAGTGCAGCTTGGGGGGAGGGAGAATTCTTGCCCAGATACCTTTTGGACTTGATGCCTCTGAGCTCCCTTCTAACTTTGAGAATCTGTGAAGTGCCTGCATATGTTTCCAAAGATAAGGTGCTTGAGAACTATAGAGGACTACATAAAGCTCTGCCTCAGAATAGAATTCTTGTTCCAACATGAAGCTCCTAGATTCCAGCCTCATGCCATTCTCTCTCTCTCTCTCTCTCTCTCTCTCTCTCTCTCTCTCTCTCTCTCT